>NW_018127983.1:3007348-3032605 GCF_001952655.1 Monopterus albus
AGCTACTAGCTGCAGCTCACAAAGGACAGAATTAAAACCCCACACCAGAGCATCTGAAGCTAATGAATAGTCTCCTAGGCAACAGCAGTACTTAATACATTTTATTTAAGTTACCATGTCTGTGCATGTTCGAGCATGCATATAGCATAAGTGTGCTTAGCAACATGTACTTACATTCTGCTGAAATTACATGATTTTCTTCATGTATTTAAGGGAAATGAAACAAACTGAGAGCTGTCAGTAGTGACTGTTCAGGACCATAATGCATTGCTCTTGGGCAAATAAATAGACCATTAAACTAGCAGTTTGGAGACTGAACAGTAACTAGCTTTAGAGAGGGCTGCCTCCCACACACAGGCACCCTGCAGAGACTGCTAAGATCATAGCTGAGTAGCGGAGTCTCAGCCGTGGATTTGGCCTCCTCCATCATGCATTTGAACAAAAATCAACTGGCAGGATGGAAGCATCGTTTGTATGTTTGACAAGTCAAATGCAAATTCAAAGATGTCCTGTGTTGTTGTGAAGGAGCAGAGTTGTAAATTTATTTGTGAATTTGACTCAAGGATGTTTTCTTTTTTTTATTCAGAGGTGTTTTTGTCTCAGAGGTTGCTTTGAACATGTGCACGATACTGTCACGGTTGATTCTGTAATTTATCAGTACATGCTGTGGAGCAGCACACCCTGTGGCTTGGCATTAACATACTGTAGGGTTACTTCTGTTGTACAAGGAAAAGAAAGCACTTGTAGATGGGGAGGGAGACTCATGGGGAGTGAGACAAGAAACAAGGAGCTAAAGCTTCAACCTTCACAGGCATAACATCCTTTCTGTTTTCCTACTTAGTCAGTGCTAGTTATTATTTACGATGAGTAAATTTATGGAATAATTTCAGTGAGGGAAGGTTACTCAGTTCCTCAAGGTGAAAATGGATACGTTGAGCACTTAATGAATCGGGCTTGGGACTCTCCCATATATCAGCATGTTATTAAGACATTTTAAAATCCCATTATGGTGTTTCTCCTTGAACATGTCATACTTTTATTGGAATGCCCTGTCTTTAAATCTGACCTTTTCGGTCCTGCTCTGGAATTGAACTGGAAAAAAAAAGATACATGAGAGGAAGACTGAACAAAATATACATATGTATAAAGATATCAGTGAGACAGTTTTCAGTGATTTGACTGGGATGCCTGGTAATGACCAATAGTTTCAAGCAGCAAATAGGTGATTAAATAGTAGCTAAAAATGTTTACTGTAAATTAAGTGTAATAATCCTGTTATAAATTTGTGCCATTTTGGGCCCAGTTTTATTGAAATGTGTGATTTTTGATTATTAAATCTATTTGTTTTGTGAGTTCAGATATGGGAACTTAAGTTGTATCGTATGCTTTATCCTGTGCTGTAGTACATACTCTATATGCATATCATACGCAGGTCTGTATTCGGGATACTAATAATACATTATTAAAATGGCACTACAGTTCAAACAAACATATTGTAAATCACAGCTACATCTTTTAAACATTTCCTCCAAACAAATTGGACCCAGGTCTGGCAAAATTGTTCAGCTTGAACAACAATAATGACAAAAGAAGGAGGCAAAATTGAGGAAGGAGGAGAGCGTGAACAAAGACTGTGATGACAGAGGCATCTAATCCAACCAATCCCATTCTTATCAGGGTCCAGTGGATTAGAGTGAGCCTTCTAACCAGAGAAACCTTCCCAGCTAGATGCTCTCCACAGCCCAAGGGCCTAGATCAATAGGCCTGCATTGATCTCTCTCCTCCTGTGGCTGGATTCACTTTTATTAGGACTGCCTCAGCCTCTTTCACTTGTACACACATATGCAGCCTTTCAACCTCTCCATGCTGTGAAAAACCACAAATATGAACAGACAGAGAGGAATGCACACACAAATACACACACACACACACACACATATATTTTATGTGTGAACAAGAGTTAAGGTTGTTTTGTTTACACTGAATAATGGGCAGGAGAAACATTATAGTGTCAAGTCAACCGAGCTGCATGATAGTGGTTTGTTTCCTCTCTAGCTTTGATCAGTATCACAGAACATCTATTAGTATGTGAGAGAGGGCCTTGACACCTCTGGTTTGTGGTCCCTCCTTGTAGCAGCGACATCCAACGCTAACCCCTCTGCTGCTCTTTCTTCTCTCCCCTCTAGATGACTCGCCCCATCCAGGTGAAACCGGCTGACAGCGAGAGCCGTGGAGGTAGTTGTCTTCTTTTCTTCATCATTTATTCATGTCGCCTTTTCATCTGTCTTATCTGGGCAAATTCTTTTTATTCTTTCGCTCTGATCCCATCTGTTCCAATGCTCTCAATACAGTATTTCTGTCTCTCTTTTTCTCACATGCCAATTCTTTTTCATTCTCATGCTGCTGCACTTACATCATTCTAATAATTTGATCATTCCAAAGATATTACTACAGTTTTAAACCCATTATGTGACATCGAAACACAAAGTGATTTGATGCCGCCTTTGTGTGAATGCCAGTCTTGTGATAGTTTATAATAAATTTTAGTGTAAATGTTGGTAATTTCTTCTCATATTGTATATATTATAGTTTTCCTTTTAAAAATTGTTTATCACTAGTTGATATCCACAGGGGTTCTGGAATAACCTTTTTGTTTATTTTGCACAGTCTCAACCCACTTGTGCCCTTGTGCTGGTTGTAATTGATTAGTGAGTTTATTATTGAAAGGACACAAGGCTGTGGTGGGTCTCCCTGCTGCCAGTCTCTCTTTTCTTGTTTCCTATGCCAAGTACATTATCACTGCACTGTAAATTAAATAGTGATTAGACTCAATACTGGAACCATAGCCACACAAAGACCCTGTTGAAGCCCACACTACCTTTTTTGTGTGGATTTGAAAATCAAGAGTAAATAGTATAAAGGGAGGGGGAAACTGGAGCATGAGCACATACAGCTTGCCAAACAATCAATAAATTTGCAGCGTTCCTGCCAAAATCCTCATTACTTGGCCTTAATTCTGTCGACTTTGATCTCTTCCCTTTTTGGAGGCATTCATTTACTCGCTGCCTATCTGCATTTATGTTAATGAGATGAGGAGGCAACCTTCAAGTCAGTGGCAGAGACAATGAGCCTTGTTGTTTTTTTTTTTGGTGTGCATCTCGTGCATCAAGTTATTTAAAGTGGGAGCGTTGTTTTCAACCTTTTGCATTCTGTTGGAAGGAAAGAGCGAGATTTGGAAGTAAAAAAAACAGACAGGGAGGGAAAATGCAAAAACGATGCCAACTGCATACAGCTGCTCTGCTGCACTTCTGAGGCCTTACCTTAAAACCTTTGCCTGTTTGGGGTGAATTAGGATGGCTGGCCACTTGGCTGCCTGTCAAATGCACACAGTCTTCAAAGGACACCATAACCCCTTGAGATGGGTGGAGGAAAGGCCATCCCTGTCTGTACTCCATGTTTTGTTCTATCTTTCTTTCTTTCTGTCTTCTTCTCTCAACCTTTCATTCAGAGCTATAGAGAAGAAGAGAGACAAGGAAAAGGGTCTTGTGCTGTGAAGATTGATGTCCCCTATAGCTCCATTGATTTTGCCATTGTGGTGCTGTGTGTCCACATTTAACAATGACACTCAGCTGTCTCTTTACTTGGTTGCAAGTGGCTGGTTTTAAAGCTCCCAGGGCACTTTGGTCAGTACGGGGTCCCCTTATTGGCTAGCCATGGGGACCCCATTAAGGAACAAATGAGTGCTGGAACAGACCTGAGAGCTGCACATCATCTTAAATGAATAGGTCAGAGTGGTGCCGCAGGGGCAATCTAACGTCAGCATGACTTTAACAGGTTAGGAAGTAGAAGTGAGATGGGGATACAAGGAATTTGCAAAGGGGGATGGAACTGATTTAAATATTCTCATCCCATTTCTAATCTGCAGACTTGATTTTCTTTTCTTTTTCTTTTTTCCAATAACTATTGGCAAAGATAACTTTTTTTCACAGATTTGGTTCTGTCATCAGCTGCAGTTAGCTGATTCTCTTTTATGACCTACTGCAAGCTTTTGCTCCTTATTTGCTGTAAAAATATGGAAGAAGGTTTCATAATTTCAAGGTGAGATGTGTTGTTATTTCACATTGTCAAAACTGCCAAGATTAATTTTTTTGTTATTCTGATCCTTATTTGTTTGCCACTGCCAGGATCCAGATCAATAACTCGCCATTGTGTACAGGAGCTGGAAGAGCAGATGCAAAGAAATATTAATTAGCTTCTTAGTGCAGTGGAGGGAGGGGTACCAGGGACAGACCCAGTCTGGTCTGCTGTCTCAAGGGCCATACTGCAAGTCCAATAGGGGGCACACAGTCACACTACAACACACAATTATACTAATTAGTCCCTTAATCTCATTATAGGGAGGAAAGTTCAGATCACGTGCACTGGATTGGACGTGCATCAGGGAAAGACCTGTTACTGTGGCTTTATGGTTTGCATTAGCAAAAATCAGAGAATTCCCCTTCAGAGTTGTTTGATGTTTAGTAGCTCTTCTCTGGCGAAGGTAATCCAGGATGGGTTGCAGAAGACTGAGAAAATGAGGAAAAACAAGTGCACGGTCGAGACGGCTATCTGCAGCACCAGTATCCACCCTAGTTATTGTTGCAATGAAAATGTAAACTGCTTGCCTACAATAATAAAAGAGGAATACAGTGGAACATACTGTTCTAACTATTTAAAATATTTGGTATAAAATTCTTGGACAGTTATTCAAAGCAGAGCAGTTTTCTGATGGAGATTTTTAAAATGTTCACCTTATCGGACACTAAAAACAAACTCTTAAAATTTAGAGCACATCTAACCTCCGGGTAGCTTCACTGAGGCCATATGAGTGAAGTACATGGCCTACAGAAATTAAAAGGAAATATATGGTAGATTAAATCCATCCAAACACTCTGTCAGCCCCTGCTGCTGCTTAACAAAGACACACTGTGAAATGAATATTAATGGGCAATCACCTACCTAATCTAGCAGAACTGCAGTACACATTGATCCAGCAGCACCGTGAATGTCTCCGTCACTGATGATGCAGACAACTCTGGGTTGTTTCTGCCAGGAAGATGTTTAAAGAGCCACAGCAGCACAGATGCAGCAGGGACCTGTCTCTGGTTTTCTCCTCACAGGTCTCTGATATGAAATAGATTGATTTTCCATCAGACATGCTACTGATGACTGACACTGACTGCTGCTGATATTTCATTTCTGAAGGGCTGTTCAGTGCCTCCTTAGAGGGCTTGGCGTCCTCACACATGATAAATCAGCTTTAACCACTTTGATTTCATTCTAAACCCTTTACCCCCCATAACATTTCACCAATACTGTCTGTCCTTTCTTGTTTCCATTTTTGTGGGCTGTCATTTCATTAGATTTTCCCTTTTGTATCTTTTTTTAGTTCATCTTTAAAAAAACTGTCATGTTCTTTTGTAATTTTCTTTTGTGCAAGTGCTGTATTTCTGTCCTTTTCATGGCTGTTCTCATGTCTCATTTTAAGCCACTGTTAAACTTCTGAGCAGTGAGATTGTCTATAAAGCAGAGAGAGGAGCAGGCTAGCTGTCAGCTGGGGCTCTGTTGGTGTTGTAGCAGGCCTGCCTGGCACAGTTGAGCTCCAGCCCACTGAGGAGGCCTGGATTAGAAACAGGCTCTGGCATTATCAAGGCAGGTCTGCCACCCACGCACACACCCACACAGACAGGATGAACAGGCAAAAGCATACATACCAATATGGCCGTGACACGCACATACTCACTCTCTTGCTTTTCCATGCAAACACACACACACACACACACAAGCAGTGGACATAACAATAGGAACACGTGCGCACACACAAATAATTTATTTAAACATAGAGACACACACAATGTACATATGAGCTGAATAGAATGGGTTTAGAATGGGTCAGTTTTCTTTTTAGGGGGCTGTGTTTTGTGTTGCCAACTCGGCAGCAGTGTTGTGTTGTGCTTGTGTGTTTACTCCAACTGAAGGACACTGAAAAAGGTTTGCTCCAGTTCACTGAGATGTGACGGCACAAAGAGAGAGAGAAAATGAAAGTGAGGCAATAAGTTAAATAGAAAGGACAAAAAAAGAAAGAAAGATTGAGAATCCAGAGTGAGAGAGCAGGGCTACATGCTCTGTTGCTGTTCTGCATTCAGTTTTTGATGATGAATTTATCTGGTGTAAAAGACAACAGAGTGGTCCATGTATTAAACATCAGTGGCATTCTCCTTTTCTTACTAGAGATTCAAACTCCTCATGTCAGAGCAGCTCAGTAATGAAGCAAGCAGGAAGGCCTCTAAGCTCCACTGATCCCCTTTAGAATGAAGGAGAGAGGGGTAGTTAGAGGAACAGAAAAACAGAAGGGTGTTGATAAACCAGCGGGAGGAGGGGCAGCAGAAGCAGAAAACTATAGATTACTGGTCACAGTGTGCTAAGCTGGTCATAAATGGAGAGATCTTGATATAGTAGAGAGCATGTTCAGAGGTTGTGGGGATCAAGGTGAGCTAATCCAATGGTAAGGCCAGCTAGGTCACATATTCAGAGCTTGCACTCCTTCCAAATCCCCTATGCTGCTATTACACAAACAATAGTGATACACAGCCCAGAGTTCAGTTCAGCTAACCCCACCAATCCGGCCTGGGATGTTCAGGTCAGTCTGCCTGTAAGCTCTTAAATTTTACCCTAACATCAGCACAAACTGGTTTGTTTTGAAGGGGAGGGGTGGAGGGTGAATTAGGTTTATGGCAGACAAGAGGAGAGAAAGCAAGAGAACAACAGAGAGAGAGAAAGAGATGATGAAATCATTTCTTTAGGGATGTGCTGTGCTCCTGTGGGTCGGATTGTGCTGAGGCTGTAGGAGTTATGCAGAGTCAGTGGAAGACCTAGATCACAACAATTCACTAATACTCTTGGTAGGTGGAGATCAATTAGCCTTATCTAACAAACTAATGATAACACCAATGTAAAACTTGCTGACAGAGCAGAAAACAACAGGAGGCAGAGTGATGATGTAATGGATTTAGTTGGTGGAAAGACGCAGTATTTCTGCAAAGACAGTGCCTCACACTCTTTTTTCTAACTAAATGCACTGTTACAACAACTTTTATGGTACATAGATAGAAGCACCAGTAGCTTACAGAGTGGACAAAATAACAGGAACACCTCATAATATAGTACATACTGTACATCTAAAAACTGACAAGAGCTACCAACAAAATTTGGACATTTTAAACTTCATTACTGCAAGGCTGCATTTGATTGCAAGCTTGTATTGTGGTTGTTGTGACTAACCCATGTATTTGCACTCGAATATGCACACCCGTATAAATTCATCTAAACACACATTCATCCATAACCCCCTTTAAAAAACACACACATCCCTTCCACTTCGTTCCTTGTTCGTTGCGATGGTCTTATAGCGTAGACAGATCAGCAAAGGTTACTGTTGAACACAGAAAGGAAAGGTCAGAAATCATGTTTAGTTTTTCTAGGGCCAGAAGGTAATTCCAGCCAGCAGATTGTGTTCAGACAACCAAGCAGGCAGGGCAGGCCAGTGGTAGAGATGCTCATGCAGAAAGAAGCGAGGCGGGGATGGGGACAAGGTTATCCAGTCAGCCACTGCCTCTCAGCCCCTCTGCTGTCACCCTTAATAGCACCCTCTCCCTTATCACTGCAACAATCACCTTGAGAAACAAACTTGTCTTTGTTCAGAGAGGGATGAAGATGGGGACAAGACGGCCCCCATATGCATCTTGTCTGCCATTCTCATTACTGCACCTAAACCTCTTTGGGGACAGACAGACTGCAGATCAATTTAGTGCTAAATTCCAAACATTTTATAAATCATTCTCTTTCTCTCTTTTTGTCCTATCTTGTTTCTTTTCTGTACCCTTTGAACATATCAAAAAGTATAGATGGTATGCAGTAGTCCGACCTGCTGAGACAATAAGGAACCCTATGTTCTGTGCCATGCAAAGGTAGCCCTTCAGTGTTTGAATTCATAGTTTTGAGTCAGAACAGATAGATAATAAACTATTATATTAAAGATGCAAGATAATGTAACACAGACCAAATGGTTGACTTTCATTATTTAACAACAACAGAAAGGCCATTATAAGCATTATGAGATGTCAATAAATGTGATTCCTCACTTTACAGTATGCAGCATACTGGTGAGGACTAAACAGTAGTACAATAAAATAGCAAAAGCTGGATTGTCAAAGAAAATATGCTGACATGAATTTAAATAAAAATGAATTACATGTTAGTCATTACTGTGCCAGTCACACTTTCATGACCATCTCAAAATCATTTTTCTGGTGGAAGCTTAAAGAATGGTGCTACTTGTGTCATGATTCGGTCCCGCTGCTTCCTGTCCGGCTTTTATTTTCACATTACTTCCTGTTTTGTTTCACCTCAGTTTTGGCCCTTTTACTTGATCATCATTAGGTCACCTGCTCCTTATTGTTTGCACCTGTTTTTTTACTTCTATTTAGGCAGCGTCCTCCCACCAGGACGCTGCCAGATTGTTCTACACCCCAGCTCTGACTTTCCAGCATTTTCTTCGGTTTTGGTATTTTGTGTTTCTGATCCCGGACTGTTACCTTGGACTATTCTATTCTGCCTCGCCCACTTGGTACGGACTGCCACGGTGTATGATTATCGGACTTTCCCTTCTGGACAACAAATTTTGGATTCCCCTGGATGTATGTGTTTGCTGGCTCTGACCTGGGACTGATACCGACCGTGATTTTTGTGTTTCACCTTGTCTCGTATGGTTTTGTTTAGTTTTAGCTCTCTTATTAAAGAGACGGTTTTGTTCATCACTTCCTCGTCTTGCCTTTTAATTGAGTTCACTAAACACTTTTCGGCAGCATCGCGCGCAGTTTCTGACAACTTGTGCTATTGTTTATTTGTATTGGTTGCTAGTATGCTAAACTACTTAGAATGTACCCAGTGACATGGAGATAGATAAAAATGTGAACTTTTTAAGGTTTGCCTTATTTAGCCTTTATATTAGCCATTCTATTTTAGTGTACATTTCATTTCACCTCCATTAATTTAAAACAAATTGTTATGGTTATAGTTAGTTCCCCTCACCAGGAGGGTGAGGGAGAACTGAGGTAGGACTCAAGACTGCTGACCCAGGTGCTAGTAAAAAAAGGTGGTTTAATGATGGGAAATGCAAAGTAACAAAAAAATAACATATCATAGTCCATGTACATAAACCAGCAAAGTAGGGCAGAGATGGTGGAGGAGACCAGGATGACCAGGGGAGTAGACAAGCTAACGCCAGAAACCAGGAGAGTGGGAGGATCAGGACGGACAGGTGAATAGACAACTAACCAGTAGGATTGTCGAATGAAAAAGGAAATCCACAGCACAGGAACTGTCAGTGTGGAATGTCAAAAAATAACGTCTAGCTAACCTCATGGAAGAACAAAAAATAACCTACAAAGAGATCCACAGCACAGGAACTGTTGGCATGGACGTCTAGAGACGTATAACCCAAAACAAATAACCAACGTACAAAATGAGATCCACAGCACAAGAACTGTCAGCATGGAAAACAAAATGATGTACAATACATACCACGAATATAAGGCTGTTACGGGGTAGGTAAGTTAATGCTCCAGCAAAGACAAAGCGTCTGCCAGAGGTATAAATAAGGAGGACAGGTAATCATCGGGATGCACCCCAGCTGTGCGCACCGACAAACGAATCGCTGATTACTGGAATGCAACACAGCTGAGGTGCAGAGAGAGCTGAGGAGAGAAAGGTGGAAGAGAGGCAGGTCGCGCCGAGCGGACCTGACACAGATACCTGTGTTCAGTCTGTAGGAGCATTCTACTCTCAAGTGTTAATTTGATTTAACTAGATTTTTGAAAAAATAAATTATAATAATTTAAAAAGGTTTTTGAAAATTTGACATAAGTTTTTAATATGTGTTCAGAAATTCAGCATTACTAATTATGCTCTTAATCATAAAATGTACAGCTCATTTTAATTGAGGATATTATTTACCTCCCTGTTAGAAGTTAACTGTAATCTGCAGATATGAAATCTCCTGGTATGCATTTGTACCCACAGTCTAAGCAGATAACAGTGACAAGCCCATACCTGAGGCTGATAAACTAAGGATATGTGTGTTCTCTGTGGACTGTGCTCTGTGATTGCACTGGAGGTGGAGGAGGCCAGGCAAGGTTTCTGATTGGAGGACAGACTGTGTGCAACCTCTGCCAAATCACTGCAATCACCCATTTGCTCCTTCTCTCTGCTTTAATGACACCACTTCATAAGGGACCAGGATCATCAAGCAACCCACCAAACACACACACACACACACACACACACACACACACACACAGATTTGATTTTATTCCTTGTGGGGACTTTACATTGACTTAGAGTACATTCATTTCCTGGAGGCCTGCCATAACCTTAAAGGTGCATTAAATAAAATTTTACACATTGACTGACAAATCAGATGAAAATGGAACAGGATGAGGTATCTCTCTGCTTTTTGGCATTCAGACATAGAGCTGGTGTGTACTTTAGCAGGACCTAGCTGAGTACAGCCACAATGTTTACATGATATCCAACATCATGCCAGGTAGACACTGCAGTCCTCTGACTTTCATGTCAGACCAATTTCCAGCCATTCAGCATTAGCTGATGCTAATAAACCATAGCTTCTTTGTACCTGTTCAAAATATACTCTGTACTAGCTAGCAATGTTATGTACTTATTATATTATTGCACAAATTTCACTGCCTGCGCAAAATATACACAGAGAGAAAGCTAGAGTGCAGTGGTGGTCAAGTCAGCTACAGTATATAGTGAATGAAGAGAGCTGTGCTAGCAGGAAGCAGTGAAACAGAGACAGTGCTACAGAGTTGTGCTATAGCACTGCTATCATCTTGGCAGTGTCCAAACTGGCAATTTGGTCAGTTCAATTCAGACATGTAGCCATTTAGAACGTAGCTGACGATGTGACTAGGTCCGACAATGTAAAGTTGCCGGTAACACTTTGCCAGCTTCACAACTCAGGACTTTGTTCAGACATGATGCCTAGATATGGGATGCTTGTCTGAAAGGGGCTTAGGAAACCGGGCATGAGGAGAGGGCCATGGAGCTGTTAAGAGCAGCTTATGGTGTTAGTTTATTTTGACTCTTACAAGACTGTAGCAGCTGAAAAAAAATTAGGTAGAGTAGCTTAACTTAACCTTAAACCGAGTCTTTACCCTAAAATTCAAGTCCCCACAAGGAAGGCTGAGTCCCCACAATGTGAGTGTGTAAACAGGTTTCAGGCTTCACACTGTGAGAAATACTAGGCACACACATATAAACACAAACACATATAGCTACAGTGAGGTCAGGTTTGGCAGATCAAGTGAGGCATGGCAGGTCTCAGAACAGACAGAGGAGGTCCACCACCAGATGAGGTGATTGAAACTGGAAATGGATGCATCCAGGCAAATGTGCATACACACACACCCAAATACATGTTTATATATACTGTATATATAAACACTCAACTGAAAGATTCAAGCTAGACAAACCCTTTTTGGTTAAGCTAGACTGAGTTAGAGTGTCATGACATGACAGCTTAAATAGCAACAACAAAGGAGGTCTGAGCATTTTCAGGGCAACGCAGCTAGGCTTTGAATTTTGCCCTTCCCTCTTCACTGCACTGAATTCTCTGCCCTAATTTTGTGAGACTTTCCCATGTGGAAAGAACATGTTCTGTTTGTTCACTTAAAGAGGAAAAATACTATTAGGAGATTTGATGTATACAAAAACTGGCAAGAGGGAAAAAAAGATTGCTGCTCATACAACACTAAGAGTACATGGAGTACATGCAGATTCTCATGATGAGATATGTTTGTTAGTTGTGGAGAACTAATTGTCAGGGACAGTGTGTAAAGCTGCCGATAATATCGAGGTTGAACTCAATTAGAAGGCCAGATGAGTAAAAGCAGAACACTGTCTCTTTAATCAAAGCACTGGTCAGAAACAAACGATACACAATGCAGAAGTTTGATTCAACACGCAACACTCTCAGGTCGATAATCCAGTCCAGGGTCAGAGGCAACAAACTCACACATCCAAGGTATTCACAAGAAGAACAGTCAATAAGGGAAATCCATAAAGTAGAACGGTCAGTAGGGGAAGTCCATAAGTCGATGCACTGAATCCAAACAGAATCAGAAGGGTTAGGCAGTACTCAGTGGTTACAAGGCAATCCAGGGTCAGAGCTAGAATAACAGGCACAAGAAAACACGCTGGAAAGTCTAAACATGAGTTAGAACAATCTGGCAGCTTCCTGGTGGGGGGACGCTGCCTATAAAGGGGTGTCAACAGGTGCAAACAATTGTCACTGATTAGGATGAAGAGTCCGTAGCTACAATGACACCGTAACAGGAAGTGGTGTCAGAATAAAACCATTATACCGAAACAGAATCATGACACTAGTAACTGAGTATATATAAATATATATATGTGAGTATATATTAAAATAACATTGGATCTTTCACGAGTTGGGACATGAAAAGAGCATGAGTGACAAAAAGAAAATGAGAGATAGAGCGAACACAGGACAAAGAATAGATGGGAAAACAAATGATGACAAAAGAACAAAGCAGAAAAGATTAAAACAACAGCTTTTTCACCTGAGGATATGGACAGACAGAACATGCCTCTCCAGTCAGTATACTGAAAATACATGCAATACAGTCACTTTTTTTATTTTTGTTTACACAATACAACACTGCAATTTTACTATAAAAATGATAGTGGAGCACTTCAGTATGGGAAAACTGAATAAAACAACATGTCAGCTCTAGATAAATGAAAATGACACACTCATTATTATTTTTTTTAATATATAAAAAATTTTTTACACATTAGGCACATGCATCATGACAATAATAGATTTTGAAGAGCAATTTGTTTAAGCAGTTTTAGTTGTAGAAAGGTAGAGAAACAAGAAACAAAGTCACAGAGAGAAGAATCAGGTGTAAAATTAGATCTCTATTCAGATTCAGTACCTGTAACTCAGCTAGCTCTCCATGTCTACTCCTCCAATCTAACCTCTTCTTTCCACTATCTGTCCATCTCAGCATATTAACTCCATTAGTCTCTTATATCACCCTCTGTCTTTCTCACTGCCAGTCCACACCATTCACTTAAATCACTGCATCCGGCTATGATTGGACTGGAAAGGACACCTGCTTCAACCAAATCATTCAAGCACAGATAGGGAGGCAGTGGATTAAAAAGAGATTAGCACTCATGCATGTCAGAAAAATGCAGTACTTAGTATAATATTGTATATTCAGTTATGTATTCTTACACCTATGTCTGTGACTTAAGCTGTGGCAGCTATGACAACAGACAAGGACACAGGACATGGGGAAGGTGATGAGCAGTACTGAGATGGTGCATCTGTGATGCACCATTAGGGAATGCCAACAATGGTTCAGTGGCCACTGTAAAGAGGCTTTTAAAATTACGCACAGTCATGTCTCACCTGCCTTCTCACTTGCTGAGACGACAAATAGTGCTGAGAACATGCAGGCACTGTGACACACAGTCTCATGATTACCCACCCGCCCACTTGCCATCCACCATCTTTCCACCCATCTGCCAGTCAAACGAATGAAGAGGTAATGGAGAGAGCAGCAGTCATTCTGGGGCTATAAAACTGCAGCAGCCGAAAAGATGATTGGGATAACCTTTGCTTTGGTGCATGAAGGAAGAAGGATTGTTTTAACATTATCACAAGTATTCGTGTGTGTGTGTGTGTGTGTGTTCCTGTCATTATTATAGCACTGAAGTATTGATGTGGGCATACTCTTGCTGCCCTGGCTATGCTATGGTTCATGGTAACTTATAATGTGAATTTGTATTTTTGCCTTTAAAAAAAAAAACGTACCCTATTGTCATTTTTTGTGTCCCGTACATCTTTCACTGCCCTGGTTTATGCTGTCCCCATATGTGCACTGTGTTTGCCTTCTCTTTATCCTTTTTTCCTTACTCCATTGACTCCCTTGGCCTCCTCTCATTGATGAGTCAGTCAGGCGAGCTGATATTGTCACAGATGATTGGCGAATGTGTCTCTGTGCAAATGAGATAATAAGTGTATCTCAGACACTTCACTTCTTAGGGGCTTGTGACCAGGTCTAAACACATGCCATCCTGATTGCCTCTTTGCAATAAAACATGAAGAGGGCCCCAAAGAATACAAAAGGCAGCTGAGATCACACTGGGGAATAAGTAGAAAGAAGAATGAAGCTTCAAGCGACTGCCGCACCTTTGGCTTAGGGAACTCTGACTTGACACTTGAACCGATTTTATAGAATGTGGACTTCAAAGAGTACTTTGATAGTGGAGGGCATTATCGGGTAAGAGTTGAGGGAGTGAACTGTCTTTTCGTTGTAGATTAGCCACTGAGGTGGACTTAGACAAAAAACAAAGATGGGGTAGTAAGACAGAGATCCCCATCTGGAACAGATTTTTTTTTTGTTGTTGTTGTATTTTGCTGTGGCAACAGCTGATAGAGATCCGCAGATGTGTTTTTCCCCATTACTAAATCACACATCTTCTGTATCTCCCTACAGCAATAAACTTGTCATAAAACCCAAAACATGACACATCATTGCTTGAAATATAAATAAGCCCATTCGTTACCTATTGATTTTCCAACCATTAGGGAAGCGAGTGGCTCAGCTGTTGTTGATGTGGAAGATATTGTGGGTCAATATTGTACTGCTCTTAAATCGCACAGGAGTTTTTTAAGAAATTTGGTAGGGACAAAGAAAACAGGCCAGTCTACAACTCTAATATTAAGAAAATGTCTGGCCTAGTTCAGGGACTTCTCCCTGGCATTAATGTTATCAGGGAATTGAGGAGGAGTACAGGCACAATGTGCTTTAGGGAAAGGTACAGCCCTCGACAGCTGCCTGCCTGACTGCTGGCACATATCAACCTAATACACTGGACTGGAAGCAGGAATTGATTCCTGAATCTTAAAGTGAAACCTTGAAGCACTGTTGCAACCATCTCTGACTGTTAGAGGGAGGTCTGCTTTTGAGAGGCGGTTTTGAATCCTAATCTGAACAGGTCTCTTAATCTCTTAATAAGCAGCTCAGTTTAACAAGACCAATTTGACACCAGGGCCAGCAGTCAATGACAAGTTGAACTTATTAAATCCGGGCCTATCAGATATAAAACAGGAGGATCTTTTGGCTGCATGGTGGGTGCAATGACACCTGGAACAGCAATGTCATCAAGAGATGTGCCCTTTCCCAGGTCAAGGAGAGAGTGGGGTACTTGAGATGCTGAGAAAGTCCCTGACTTGCTGGTTGTCAGCCTCCTTGAATAGTTGTCATCCTATTTCCCACTCTCCCCCCACCTCTCTTCCATCCCTCCATCCTTGTGTTATTTTAGGGATCTGTTCTTGGCCTCCCAGCATGTACAGTCTGAATTATTAATCCAGAGAAAAGGGATTGCTGCATGGCAGTGAAACAGGATTTTAGTTGTCTCACTTGATTTCATCAAAATAAACACCCCAACATAAAACTGGGATGTAACACAACAATGTGATTTATCTAGTTCACCCATGTTAAATCTTGATCATAATTTCTTCATTATCATTATACTTGTACAGCTTACTTTTGTTCGGATTAATCAGTTGGTGAAAGCTGTAATTAAAAAAAGTAGTTATTAAAGTGTTTGTTTTACAAATATACAGTAATGCATAACAGAAGAATTTTATTCTTTGATTTGGGAATCCTGTTGTTTGAGATTTTGTACTATTTCATTGTATGTACAATAATGTATATATCCTAATTAATATCATGAGTTAGTTAAACCATATCATGCAGGTATATCCTCACGTCATCCTCCTCTTTTCCATTGCTTCAGTTGCTTTTACCTTTCTTGTAGTACCTCCATGTATTATAGAGTAACTACAAAGTGCACACACAGAATATCACTACATGAAATCAGTCCACAGGAAGGTCTGTTTTAGTATGAAAATTGTGTGACCTACAACTGCAGAGACGTAATGTACAGTACAGCAGCAGCACAGAGGAAACAAAGGGCTCTGTCAAAATCCAGCGCTGTCTCACTAGTGTGTCTGTGAAATCCTTTCTGCGTTTGTGCATGCATGTCAAGCTGTCTTGCCTTCTGTCTTGATGACATTAATGAAAGGTGAAAAACGGAATAATATACGTAAGATCACAATATTTTACACTTGATACAGATGCACATTCGTACGCTGCTAGCTTGATCATTCCTGTTCAGCTCTTATCTGACATTAGGATTCAATGATATGTTTCTTTCTCCAGCTTACTTGTCTCACTTTCTCTCTTATCCCCTCGCTGCCTCGTACTCCCCCCCTCTCCTACGTCTGTCCACTCAGCCTGACTGCAGCTAAAGGGTAAATGTAGCTCAGGGGAAGTGTGCTACCTCCACTGCAAGTCCTGGGTCCACCATGTGACACAGATCTCCCGACATCTTGCTTTTGCTTTTTTTTCTTCCACTTTGACTTTTTCTCCAAAACACATCTCTTTATTTCTAGCCACCTCAGTGACCTCATCCAGAGAGGCTGATAGAACAAACTTCAGAGAGTGAATGCTTTCTCTGCCAAACATGGCTCAGTCAAAAAGTTCAACCATTTTGCAGAATATCACTGTTGGCAATGTAAACAGCAATATGGCTTTTTTCTTTGCACACAGCAGAACATGTTTATATTATGCACCAAATACTAGAATTAACTCTCACTTAATGACATATATATTTATGCAAAATGAAGGTGAAGGAAACAATAAACAATAATGCAAAAAAGCATGGTAAGTAAAAAATACAAACATAGTAGAATATCACAATGAATATTATTCATATCATATATTTCATTTTTTAAATGTCAGGCAACATCCAAAATACACAAATTAGTTTGTCTTATTGAAATGATTTATTTAAGTCAAGTCAAATGTATTAATAAAGTTTAAAATCTACCACACAGGAAAGGAGAGGAAAACCACTTTTAATAAAACAAACAAACAAACAGAAAGGCAGAAACCACATAACAGCAACAGATACACAGTTACACAAAGCAGCAATAGTGAAGTTACAAGTAAATATTAGAACAAAGTGTTTAAGGCAGCGTGTATGCACTTGCAGTACATGTGAAATATGGTGTAATACTAACACTACCAGATTGCCGTACCTTCTCATTTTAGATGATGTTATAATATCCTTGCATGCTGGCTAGAAATGCTATGAATGGATGGCTCACATATAATATTTCTGTATGATGGCTGTGGTGTACAGTGTATGTGCTGGTTTGTGTGTGTGTCTCTTTGCTAGTATGCTTGTCCATGTGTGTCTAGCTGTGACTGAATGGCACCTTTCAGAGAGGGGGTGAAACCATGTGGTCATCACCGACTGCTTTGGAGGGAAGCATGAGGGCCCAACTGTTTCAGGGAGACGAGCTCTCTGACTAGCCAAGGCAACCTGACAGCTTTCCAGCCAACCTGACACACACATACACACGAGCATGTGCACACACATAATCACATGGTCAGGAGATTGCATGCACAAATATTGCTGACAATCACATAGTACTGTCCATGCAATTAAAAAAATTTATTTTAGCACCAGTGTGGTTTGGCTATGACTTGTGCAAGGTGCAGTTTGTCATTGTGTCTCCACTGAGCTTGTTCACGGATATAAACACAACACACAAAAACATGTGAAGAACACATTTAGGGCTCCTGTTTACTTGGGGACAGTGCTGTGTCCACCCACAGAGCTTACAATCATTGACCTGTGGCCAGGATTTGGTGAAAATTGCCACTTCCTTCCAACAAAATTGTCCAATATCCTTCAATGCAACATGCAAGAAAAAAATCTTTATTTGTTGGCAGCCAGGTGTTGGCCCTGTAAATTATACATGACCACAGGTCCTATTGATTGTCTCTTGTTTTTCTCTGTCTGATATCACATTATTAGAGGGAAGTTGGTTCAGTGGACAGAACAGTCCAGAAGCTGTCACATATAAGTAAATGAATTTCCTAAGGCCTGTGATTCTATATTTTTCTCTGATTCAATTTGTTGGAATACTGTGGTTAAAAAATAGAAAAGGTATTTCTTTTACATTAAATAAAAGGACTTAATTAGATGTATGTTTTTCTATAGGCTGAGCAACACAGGAAAACCATTTCCATCTTACTGTATATTTCCCACAGTACATTGGCAGTAACAATAATGGTGATTGCTCCTTTAACAGATTTGACAGTGAACAATGGGTGCTTAAACAATGCATATTTTAAATGTATTTCTCCTGGGTTGTAGCAGCTCTATTTATTCTGACCTCCATCCTGCCATACAGTTCACTGGTTCTCTAGTGAAATCTGAAGTGTATCTCTAAATGGTGTGCAAGTGCTGTAAGACTTGCACAAATTAGCTGTGTATATGTATGCCGTCTATGGAGGGAAGGCTCACTGGAGGCACTGCACTGCTTATCTGAACAGTAGGAACGTGGACAGAATCATTAGGTAGTCTAACCATAAGTGTCCACCCCCAGTAGCCTGACCATTTTGGCTCCTTTTCTATACAGTAGTTTCTTTCTCTGCAAATAGTATAAAGGGTAAGCCTAACCAGGGGCTATGTGTGAGTGGATGGATTACCGAGAAAAACAAGAGCTTTAAAAGGAATTTGTCATTTTAAACAAATTGGTTTGGAGAGAATCAATCTGAGCTTCTCCCTCCATTTAGTCTTAACTGTCAGAATGCACAGCAAAAAAAAAAGCCTGACCTTAAGAGGGAATGTTACTACTTACCTGTAAAACCTGTAAAACTGTGAGAGGACCTAACAGCATGTGTTCCCCAGTTTCTTCATTAGGGAACCAGCTTGGCATTCAGAAGGAGTAATTGGCTGGATAGGGTTTCAGCTGGCTTAGCCACCCTGCTGGCACAACAAGCCTGTCTGTCCCCATCCCTGAGTTGCTGCTTTGCTGGGTAGGAACGTCGCCAGCTCAACTGTTTCCACATCCCCTTCAAAGCCTGCGGAGAAGCTGTGGATGGCAGCAGCTGTTTTCTCAGGGGAGCTGGAGGAATTCAGGACCTCTGGTCATTAGTGGGAACCAGTGTGCTGGGACAAGTCTGGGTTTAAGACAGCTGGGAGACCTCTATCACCCCACATCTCTTCATTTCTCCGTCCATCCATTCCCCCGTCTCTGCCAAGAAGGATTCCTTATTCTTAGTCTCCTTGGCTCTCACGCAAGACCAAGAAAGGCTTAGACCCCTGCGGCAAGTGTGAAAGGACAGCAGAAGGATGGTTTGGGCTGTCCTTTTTGGGAGAAATATAGAGTTTTCACATGAAGGATTTTTGGGTATGTTTTCATGAAACTGGAAAGGAAGTGAGGTGGGTTTGCATGGGTCTGATCTAATGAATGAAACAATTTTAGAAGAAAATGTAATGTGGAAGAGGATAGCGGGGAAATAGGTTTTGAAGATTTACTTGTAAACCCATCCACACTGTGGATTATCACACCTTGCTTCATTTGTCTTTGCTTTATTTTGTTTTGTTTTTGCAAATATGAATTTGATCTGATGTAATTTGTTTGTTTGTGAGCAATTTCTTGAATGGATTCTTTGCAAGAGAACAGAAATTAGTTGAAATATAAATTCAACTTTGGCTTCAAGAAATTCTGAAAGAAATATTAAAGTTGTCTTAGTCCAAATAAGACAGAAATGCATATGGGAACCTGGAAGTCCTGGAAATCCTGAAGCTTGCTGGCAGGTACTCTGGTGATCATGTTAGGGTTACATACGATATGTGTGTGTGTGTGTGTGTGTGTGTGTGTGTGTGTGTGCACAATTCTGAGCATGTTGTGATACCATTTGAAAAATGAGTCACTGACATTTGGTGTGTGCAGAGACATACAGTAAGCGGAGTGGGGAGAGTGTGCCCGTGTCTGAATGACACAGTGGAGGGGCCCAGGTAACATACAGTACAGTAGTCCTAGACCGCTGTCGGCACTCATCGTGATTTGCTGTCCTGGGTTTTTATTATACCTCTATGTCTATCTGGGATGTACTGTACATGTGTAAAATGTTTTCCTCCATCATTATGGATTAGGTGGAAAGAAAGATGGCTGGGGAATAGCCAGCTGTTGCAAAGGTATACATGGAGTGTATCAAGGGCATCCGATGTCAAAACAACCAGACTTTAAATTAACCAAATCACACTTCAAAAGGCAGTGACAGTGCCTGCCAGTGAGCTGCTTTTAAACTTTAAATATTTTTACAGTAAAATAAGTAATGTTCTGATTTGAAGCAACAAAGAGAAAAGTTTATGAAACATTAAAGAGCCATTATAACAATAGTTAAACAAAGTGCTTATAGCAATCTAACTTTTGAGCATCATGTACTGTAGGCCCCATGTTAACTTGCTCCTCTACAAATAGGAGTGGCTGAGGTCAGCTTGACTTCACATCAGATACAATGCACAAACAGTGAATGCAGCCAGCAAACAGATGGACAGTGGAGAATTGGATTGTGCTGCAGGAGTGGTTTGAGCTTTTATGTGGATGTTTTGATACTTCTGTTCCCGCTGGGAGTCATTACTGATAACTGTACATCAGCCTTCATATAGGCCTGAAAGCATCCTGGTGTTCAAACTTTGTTCCTGTAAGCTGATACACACTGTTTAAAAGTGGTGAACACTAGAGTGATGACAAATCTTCTTAATTATTAAATAAGTTGGATAAAGCACAGCATGAATTGGTTTGTCCATTAATTATTTTTGCAATAGAACTTCTGTTTTTGTCAATAAATGTCAAAACCCTTTCCATTAAGGGTTGATAATGGAAAGAGATCAAGGAAAACACTATCATCTGTATAGCTAATAAACTGTATGTCATTTAACAGGCAAAGCATAAGTGCTCTATTCACAGCACTAGGCCTTGTGTGATAAACTGCTCGATTCAACTCTGTACCCATGCCCAGGAGAGAACATTTACTTTTTTCTCTTCTTGCATTTTACTCAGTTGGCTTTGCGTGGATTGTTAAATGGGACTGATGGAAGCACCTTGGCCATTACTCACCGCATTGACTGGCTAATTTCTATGGTCTCACAAGTACAAAGATGTCAAGAAGGAGCAGCAGGCTTACCTTGGTTTCCCCCTAGACTATTAATCCTATGGCTAGTGTTGTCCCTCCCTACATTGGCTCACCTGGTTCACAGCGCTGCCTGCAAACTGCTGTTTCCAGCCTTTTCCTGTTCTGTCTATTTAGTTTGATTCCGAGTCAGCTCCCATCACCAACAAAATGTGATAACAAATGTGATTCTTTAGAAATATATGCTTCCTTCTTAGAGGGAGAATTGCAGAATCTGTGGAAACATTTTGTTGTCTGTTTCAGAGAAAGAGGAAAAGCTGTATACTATTAAAGGTAAAAGAGAATAAAAAGCTTGCAGAGATTTGTCACCATGACCTTCATACAGCAGTTTCTTGAATGTCATGCAAACCTTAAGAAAACACCTTCTACAGTCGCACTGAAAGTCTTGTCCCTGATTCATTGCCGCATACTGGGCAGCTAACTCTAGATTTGTAGTAATAGTAATAACAGCAAATGAGATCAAAAAGCAAATGTTTGTCTTAAAGGTTATTAATGACACTTTGTACATACGTACACTAATTGTACTACATATTATATACCACAGTAAATGTATGTAAATGACCCAATCTCTAGGTCGATATCTGGATTGTTGAAGGTCATGCCCATCAACTGAAGGAGTGCATTATTTGGAATATCGAGTCTAATCAGCTGCTGTATTAAAAATATAATCAATTCTGCTTTGTCATAAAAATCATAAAAGATCTGTTTTGTGTCTAAGTAGAACAGACTCATTACACTCTTTGTTGTAATGGTAAACTATGATGAGAATGGTTCAGACTCAAGCATCATAGTGGCAGTGACGTGCGGTCAGGGGAGGCAGGTGAGGCAGAGCCTCCCCTGTCAATCTTGAAAAGAAAAAAAAAGTTAATCATAAAATATAATAAATGCTAATATTTGTCGGCTGGTGTGTGTTGTAGGCCCCTTTTGCCGTTTGAATCCGATGTTGAAGGAATTTTTTTCAATAAAGAATAGCAGAATTTCCGTATGTCCCGTTCAAATACATGGAGGAGATGCGCGATGAGGCAGCACTTTGCTGTGCCTCTCGGTGGATCGTGTGATCCTCACAAACTGTATGTGATGCAAATAGTGTGTCGCTGTCCCTCTATATATCGCAAATAAAATGCTTTCAAACACTCTGATTATATGCTCTGCCTTGCCATAATCTGGATAATGTATAAAATGAAGTTCTGTAACGTGTTTAGGCTCAGAGATTAACCAGGATCTTCTTTATTGAAAATATTTGTTTTAATATTGGATTCGAACAGTAAAAGGGTTTGTAATACATACCAGCTGACAAATGGATTTCGTGTACAAGTAAAGGTAAGACCATAAACTTTTATTATTTCTAGTTAGAAATAAGTTCAACTGGAATAAATTTTAACCTCAAATTAAATATGGGTCACGTTTGTGTGAAGAATGCTGATATGAGATATAAAGCACAACGCATTGTCTGTTAACAAACAGTTTGTTAAGGGTTCATTTGTATTTGTAAATCTGGCTGTAAAAGAGTCAGTGCCTCACCAGCTGTCAACCTCACAGCATGTCACTGCATAGTGGCATGCAAACAGGTGTGATAACCCTTGATGGTGTAGTTTTTTTTAACAGAATGAGATGAAAGTCAGGGTCACAGTATTGACAAATTTCAAGAGGCACTCTAGGAATCCATTGTGGAATCATTGTTCAGATTATTTCATGCCATACAGAGGTTATGGGGAAAAAAGTTCAGATAATCAAGTGTAAAGCAGATATTCACTTCAAGGTTTATTGTGCTGCATGCTGTGCTTTAGTGTTTCCATTACTCTACTTTTCCTTTTTCTTTGCATTTTCCCCCTTGCTCTAACTCCTCATATATTTTTCTTAAGCAGTTTCTGTTACTGTTTCAGGACGTAAGAACATAGTACCTTGGTCCAGCATTGAACTGAAGCAGCTTAGGTGGTGGTGCTGGGGGGAGAAGGGAGCAAGAGAGGTGGGCTGTAGAATTCCTTTAGCAATTTCAAGAGAGAACGCAGTTTATAATGATCTGGGATGTTCCCAGGAAAGGTCAGCTGAAACTGTAACAAGCATAATTAGTAGCTTATCAATAATGCATCCAAAGGTTCAGTGGGTGTGCAGTCTCAGTCTGCATGTGTGCACCTGAGGGAGCATGCACACATGTGTGAGTGTGTGCACCTACATATCCGTGTGCACTCAGGAATGACCAATGAGTGCTTTATAGTCAGACGAGCTGCTATAAGCATTAGCATGCAAGTCCCTAGTAACACACCATACACTAGTGTGGACACAGCTGATGGCAATAGAGACTGATGGAAAACTTCAATAGACACATCGATCAGTAAGCCAATTATTATTGATTAGAGTGTCAAAACCGGGGGCTATAACAGGGGAGAATATGAGATAAGAGTATATATTGCATAAAACATGTAGGAAATATTGAAGTATTATGCTGAATTGGTATCAGCTCTCATACAATCACTGGCTAATTATTTAGTAGTGGCAAATATTCCCTCAAGCACTGTTTAGGTCCAGGCACATTTTGTATCATCGGCTACTGTTGAATGTCAAGTCATTTCTTAGAGGAGTGAGATTCTATTTTTCCTTACTTATAAAACTTCCAGGAGATGTACAGGTAGCAGCCTTGATGCTATAATATACAACTTGAAGAAGAGTACTGATATGACCATTTATGGTATGAATTAGGTAAAGGACTTGTAAACTAAGGTTTGCAGCTACTTGTTTTGTTGTTTGTTAGTATTTTTAAATGATTAGTTTTACCTTTCTGCATTAGGCCTCATCATCTAGCAAACTCCCATAATGCAAGATGACATGTCTAGTTTATAGTAAAGCTCCCTGAACAGCCATCTTCGCTGATTTTATTTAATGTGCTTGCATCAGAGACAGGATCAAACAAGGTGCTCTTCATGCTTGTTTAACTTCTTTCTTGATCAACAGTTTCTGTTTTCTTTGACCATGTTGCACATTCACACAAGGGCTGATGATGTCACCACTAACTTTTGCCAAACACATCTTTGAATGATTGTAGAGTATACAGCTAAAATATTAAACTAGAAAAAGGAAAAGTGGGTATCTTGCATAATTCATTAGGAGTGTTCTTAGTCAGACCCTGGCTAGATGATCAGAAGATCAAGATTGAGGTACAGTATGTGAGCTCTTCAGAAGCTTTAAAGAAGAGAGAAACCCAAGGTGCATATAAGCAGTGGGGAATAGAGAGGTGGGGTGGGGGTGGGGGTGGGGGGTCAAGTGGACTTCAGGAAATGTGTTTGTGCATGTGTGTGTAGAATTGTTGATGCATGTAAAGTAATGATCCCAGGTTCTTTAGCCCCTGCCTGTTGATACGTTGCTGCTGAACACATGAACAGTGGAAAGTGGAAGCAAGCAAGGTGAATGTGATTGGATTGTGGGCCGAGTGCAGCCTCTCCCATCTGTCTCAGAGTCTGCCATCCCATCTCACAGGCGGCAGGAGGTAATTGGGTTCATTGTTCTCACCGCAGGATCCCCCGGATTGAAAGCTTCATTATCTGGATAACCGTGAATGTAAATGAACCACACGTATGCAGTGGGGTAATGGGGAAAAAATAGATCATTGCTTGCCACAACCACAACACACAGCAGATGCCTAAACACATACAGTGTTAATGCTTTTTTTTTGCTTTTTTTCTGTGGAATCACACGCAAAATTACCTACACATATGCAAATATGTTTATGGCATTTCTTTATTTCCTCTCTCTCTCTCTCCGTGTATGCATATACACATATTTTTAAATTACTGTATTACATGTGAGATTTACATTAGAATTCCAGTGTTATGTTACCTTGTTGTGTTCCTCTATAGCGTGTGTCTATCTAAGGGAACTGTTTCTTCAGAAAAAAACAGTAGAACAGTTCTGACTGCTGATGTATTCTGTCTCTGCAGACTAGTAGACAAGATGACTGCAGCTAACAGAACTGCATGTGACAGTGCTGTGATGAGCTGCTAGCCACACTTTATTTGTAGGCATATAGTGTTTACATGAGTGGATG
>NW_018127983.1:3032654-3048356 GCF_001952655.1 Monopterus albus
GAAGCCTTATATGCTTTGAATTGTTCATGCCAAACCATACCCAGACCCCACATCTTTTTCTTTATAATTAGGCAGTTTGTGATTGAATGTTAGGCTAAGCCTTTAGTCATGTCACAGTTGATGAAACTATGTTTTTAGTTCCAAGACCCACTGACCTCAAGCTAGTGCTGGCAGCAAGTGGGGATGGGTTAAAGCATCTTGTCAGGCTCGAAGTCAGCGGTGGTGGTCCAGCTGACCTGCTCAGGAAGAGTCAGTGGTACAGCCTGATGGTGTCAGGGGTACAGCCAACCCACTTGTGAACAGAGATGGAGACGGCATCGGCGGTCCAGCCGACCCACTCAGGAACAGAGTCAGAGGCATTGTTGGTGGTCCAGTCGACATGCTGGGGAACAGGCTCTGGCCTCCCAGTGCTGACCTCTTCGTCAGTACACTGGCGTGTCGCTACGCTAGAGGGGATGTCACCATTGGCGGACTGGGGTACCAGGACTGACCTTGTTGGTCGCCATCTACACCTACGATTGCCACTCTGGGGAACGGGGTGCAGCCATGGCCCAGTGGCTGGCGAAGGTAGCGGTGATTCAGAAACTGGCAAGGACAGCTGCTGCGGCTCAGGGGCTGATGGAGGCACCTGCGGAGGCTGAGGCTGCAGCAGTGGAGCAGGCGAGGCTGAGGCTGCAGCTCAGAGACTGCCTGAGACAGATGCTGCAGCTTGGGGATACACTGGGAAAAACCTTCCCCTTGTGCTTCTTATTCCCAGGCCCTCCAGGATAAATGGCTAATCTTGTTCCCAGAAAGGGCAAGGGCTCAGCATCAAAGGTGGAAGGATCTAGGTCAGGTTTGGGGTCCGAAATGAAAGAGATCAACAGCGGCCTGATGGAGAAGTGAGAACTCTGAAGGCGGGCGGCATAGATGGAGAAGGGATGCGCCATCTGGGCCTGCAGCTGCGCCTGAATTTCTCGAGTGTCCCCATGGCTCAGAGTTGTCGCTGAAGCTGACACAGAACCACGAGGTTGGCTCCTTTCAAGCCAGTCCCGCTCTCTAAGGATGTCCCAAAAGGAGCCATCCTCCAAACATGAGGAGGCCTCCTGCTCAGTTCGCAGGTAGTCTATTCGGGGGAGGAGGTTCATGGTCTCAGGAATCCCATCCGGGCAGGGGAGGTTCCGAAAAAGATCCTCCATTGTGTCACAGATGGCTAATTGCTCCACTGGGTCTCCGGTGACATCAGTGTGGACACATAGATCGTTCACCGTCTGCAGCAGAGTACGCCACTCTCTGGCTGTGTCTGCTGGGTCCATGCAGGCTGTTTCGTTCTGTCAGGTTTGGTGGTGGTTAGGACCCAAAATGCACACTTGCACAGAGAGTGGTGCAAAAAGGTGTTTATTATGGAGTTTACTGGATATACAAAAGGTCAGGTTACTGCGTGGAGGAGAGAGGGGACAGAGGCAGAACAGGTACTGGACAGGACAGATAGGCAGCGTGGGGCTGGGGACAAGGCAGGCAGGCACGTGGAGCTGGGGGACGATGGAGGCAGATAGCATGGAGAGGACTGAGTCAGGAACAGCAGCGAGGAGATGCGCTGCAGGCATTGTGCTGAACACATGAGGCAAGTGGAGGACTGGGGAGTGCAGAGATGGAGAGTGCAAAGCTGGGGAATGGAGAGCTGAACCCACGAGGTGATTGGAAGACTGGGGAGTGCAAAGCTTGAGAGTGCAGATCTGGAGAGTCGGGTAGCATGTTGGGAACAGGTATGTGTCCACAAACAAACCAGTGGGTACCAAATGGAAACGTATATGTAGGAGACTGAACAGGGAGATAACGAGCGGCAGGTGGATGCAATGATGAATGATTATGCTGGTGGAGATGTGACAGGCAGGGAGAGACAGGGAATCCAGGGAAAAACAACAAAAAAACAGGAAGCACGAGTCCAAACCATAACACATCTACCTTCTGAAAATAAACAGAAGCTCACAATTGAGCCCAGCCACTCTCAGATCCTCTGGTAAATCCATCAATTAACAACAGATGTGATCTGCATTCAAGATTACTGCAATTTAAGCATGTCAGAAAAGCTGCCTAATCTGGTCGCTGATGAGGGCTTCAGTTTTCAGTTTAGTTCCAGGAGGGACCTGGGGTCTGGTAGGACCTATGGTAGCCTACAGAGAAAACTGCAATAATATGCAAGTGAATGATCAACCCATCCCTCAGAGTTCTTATATCCATTTTATTACAGAGTAAAATGTGTGCCGGACTTTGTATATAGGTAATGCACATTAGTACAAAAGATAATGCACCATTTCTCCTAAGAAACAATCCAACTAATGTCTACAGATTCAGAAATCAGACCTGATGTGTCATTGTACAGATTGGAGACCAGGAGTGTAGAACAAAGTCCTGTCCTTTCTGACTGTGCCATGCTGTGCCTTTGTGTCTGTTGTAGGGCCCTGTCAGATTGTGTTTACTTTCCTGAAGGACGTTTAACCTGTGGAAGTCTCTGAATGAATAAAGAACTCATTTCTCCAACAGAGACTAGTCAATCACTTCACATTTATTCTTCTCCCTTGCAGTGGCCTCTCTCCAGCCAGGCGAACAATGGCACCGTCGAAAACTGCAGATGAGTTTGGCTCAAAGCAAGGCCTTATATACAGGGCACATCAACATTGCTAAAATGTTCCATGAAATCAAAATAAACATTGCATTAGACAGGCCAGGGGAGCACCTTTCTTCATGAGTATACAATATATTGTACAGTAAGAAAGTTTAAGCCATGCTCTGTAGTGTGCTGCATAGCCACAGTGTGCTTATTGTGTTATTGAAAATAGTCATTGGTTTCTATGAGGTTTGCCTTTGTGCATCAGCACTTGGCACAGAGTGGATAAAGGTTACTTCATGTAAAAAGGTTTGGAGCTTAGCATGGCTGCATAGCTAATGTCATGACTTGGGTCTGGCAGATGGCAGAAACAGTTAGGGATCTCATTAGATCAACCAAGCGTCAATGCCTCATTGCAAAACCTTTCATTAAAGTTCCATTGCTGGAATACTAGTATCTCAAAATATTGGTCAAAGTCAGGAGAGGGCTGAGCAAGTGTTGAAATGTTACATCTGCATAAAGCTGAGAGATTAAAACAATGCTTGTGTCTAATTGGGAGAGATAGAAAACAGTGTGCAGTGTGTGGTTTACATAAAATTGGAAATGTGTTAACTTGTGTTTTTATATCTGTGTGTTTTTATTTATCTGTGTGCGCTAGTGTTTGTGTGGGTGTGATGAGTGATGCACCCTTGCTGAGCAAAGCAAACAGGATTGTAATGGTCACAGAGCACACTGTGTACCATTTGCCTCGTAATTAACTGGAATTTGTTCAGCACAAATGTACTGCAAGTATGGGAAACTAAAAAATAAAAGATAAAAATCCTCTACTGTAAATTATTGACAGTTGGTGAGTAGAGGCAGATTTTTTTGCTTTTAGGGTAGGGATTCAAAGTGCCTTCATGTTAACACTTATTTTATTTGTATTATCTTTAATGACACAGAGGCTAAATGAACCACATAGGGAACTGATTAGCAGCACCCTACAGTTTGGCAGCTCCAAGTCAATATGGGTGCTTTATGAGTAGTTAAAGGACATTTATAATAAATTTTCATATATCGTTTAAGGCATAGGAAGAGAGTTTTAAAAAATGTAAAAAAAATGCTTCTAAATGAATCACCTTTAATGTCAAGAAACTAAGCTATTTAACCACAGACAAATGCAAAACAAAAGCAAGTACTGTAAATATTCAAATGACAAATGAATTTAATAACTAAACATAAATAAACAGCAGTATAACAGCAGCAGGTGGAAAAATCTCTGTCCCGAACAATTCCTTGCAGTATGTACAGTGTGTTACGTTTTATGTCCTCATAAGATGAACACTGGATAAAAGAGACTTTGAATGTTCGCCAACCTCCAGCACATCACATGGAGGCACCATCAAACGCATAACTAGAAGTTTGATCTTTCAAAGGCGAGAAGCAGAATATACTCTAGATGCCTTTGCCTTAGCAGACCTAGATTGAGTTTAGTTGTTGTGAGCATTAAGGATCAACACCGTAGGAAAGCAATCGGCAGAACTATTATGCATAGTGATTTTCCCCAGTTACCTTTGGTAATAGGAGAGCCCACGGCTCTCTGGTGGATGGTGCTTTGCTGGGATCTGTGGAACAGAAAACCATGTTATTTACAGGGAATACAGCAGCCTCAGAAGTTGCCCCTTGCCTTAGGGTGCAAAACACTTGAAAATAAACTCTTGGTCCCTTTGATGTGTGTGTGCACCAAATCTAAAGGCATTTCAAGCAGTGCTGCCTTTGAGCCAAGGACAGTCTAAATTGTCTTTTGGTGCTGAAGTTAGGTTAGGTGGGGGAAGAGGGTTAAGTAAAAATCAAGAAATAAAATATTTTTTCTTTGATAGTTACATTTTCTTAATGTATACTTCACATGTCTACTGAAGGGTGTTGCCACAGTTGTTTTTTTAAGATGACTGTCAAGTATATCTGGAACACCAGAGCTTTTCTGTTCAACCACTGATGAGTGAAGACAACAGTTTTGGGAGGTTCTTCTAAGGAGATTGGGAGTTTTTATATAAGGGAGATATAAAAAAAATTCTGTGCAACACTTACGCTCTAATATGATGGAAGAAAACAGTTCTGGAGCAAATTACGTGAATTCTTCATAACATCTGCCTCTTCACAGCTATTTCATTTTGTATTGCTGCTGCATCAAAGGCTCTGTTCTGCATGACAATCTGCTGGTGTTGTTGCTGCTTGACAGTTATTTGTCACAGCAGATAAGGCCTCTAGCATGCCAAACAGTGATTGTACCAATGTCTCAGAGCTTAGAAATTACCACCCAATGCAAACTCAACTACAGGGTCGAAGAAGGATATAAAAATACATGCAAGTGATAAAATTGCCATACACAGACAAATGACATCTTGAATATCAAGACACAGCTAAAGTTATGTATCTAAAAAAGTGATGAAAGGAGGAACATAGTAACAGGGATGGTGGAATGGAGGACTTATTCACATGAGAACAGATCAGACATCAAGCAGCACTTGATAGCCACTCTGCATGGTTTCCTGGCTAAGCTATGGTCAGTTATGAAGGAAAAAGGCACTGCACTGTAAAAAAAAAAACTTTCCAGAATTTCATACTGCCTGTAGATATGGTAGGATTCATACTGCAGACTGCAGAGAATCCCAGGAGGTCTGAATGGCACACAACACCTGAAAAGACTTCAATTTTGAAATAGGATGGTTACTAAACTGCTGTAACCATGGCTTTTCAGGTTTCCTTGTGCCTCAAGAAGGTAAGACGAAAAATAGCATTTCACAATCTCTGGACCTTGAAAACTTTCTTTTCCTTCAATAATAAAAGGAAGAGAAAATGTTCAGACTTTCATGCTTCAAAAGCGATTTGGCCTTTTTTTCCCTCCCTGTTCTGTGGTCAGTGAATCGTCATCCTCCATTTTCTTGTGGACACACTTTCAACACAAAGGTTCATTTTTCTGTTGTGAAGACAAGTGTTGGTTGAAACAATAACCATAATTTGACAAGAGTATACAGTAAAAGCTCTGTGGCACAGAAGCAATGAGGGTCTGGACCTTGGTACATTTTTACAGGGTATAGTTCATACTTGGGACCATTGGGACTATTGGGACTATTTTTCTTTTATGAAAATGAGATCCTGCTACTGATACTACTTCCTTTTTTTGCCCAAGGGCTTTTCAACACTACAATTTATTCATGTCTTTGGTCAGCCAAAATTCACATCAGGTAGAATGTACTCCACAGACATTGCTCATAACACTCACCTTAATCTGCTTCTCCACTTTTAATCTAGTATGGTCCAAACCCTCCAGTTTGTGGCAACACATGGGAAAATGTTGCAGTCCAAAAAGCAACGATACTGAGTTTACAGTAATATGAAATTCTCACATTAAAGAACTAGATGTGTTTGCCTGTTTTTCTTTGGTAAATGACAAGTGATTATCAAAGCAATTGATTAAATTGCTGCAGATGTAAAGAATGTACTTTAAGTTACTTTTTATTTCCTGCCAGATTGTGAAACCTGTCATTTTGTTGTTTTGTATTTCAGAAGTTATAGGATGTACTATTGCTGTAGGTAGGCTCTGCCTTTGAAGAGACCAGCTGTGAGACTCTAACAGTCTCCAAGTCAGGGCCTCCGTCACCCGCTGCCATGGAGATAGTACTTGTACAATACTTCTCGTTTCCGTATTATCCCTTTGTCACTGATGTCTTTGATGGGGGAGGTCAAGGCTGTAATTGTTGACCTTTTGTTGTAATTGTAATTGTTGAGATTTTTTTGTCTAAATCTTCTACAGTCATGGACAAAAATATTGGCACCTCTGCATTTCTATCAGATAATGCATCACTTACAAAACTGTTGCAATCACAAATTTGTTGGTATTCTCATGTTGATTTCTTTTGTTTGCATTGGAACAACATTCCACACAGAACTCCAAACATAGACTGGACAGAATTAATGAGACCCTCAACTTAATATTTGGTAGCACACCCTTTGGACAAAATAACTGAAACCAATCACTTCCTGTAACCATCAGTAAGTTTTTTTTTACACCTCTCTGAAATTTTGGACCACTCTTCTTTTGCCAACTGCTCCAGGTTTCTAAGATTTGAAGGGTTCCTTCTCCCAGCTGCTGTCCACAGGTGCTTTGTGGGATTTAGCTCTGGATTCATTGCTGACCATGTCAGTGTGGGCACCTGCATTAATAACAGGTAACACCTCTAATCAAGAATTTAAAGTAGACCCGGAGAGGGTGTACACACAAACCTCCAACAGGCTAGATTGTTGTGTTGACAATACCAGTGATGGATGGGTTTTACCCAAGACAAAAGAAAAGCTCTAGGTACGTCAAACACAACGTGTGACAGATAATGAAAGGGAATCACAGGCTCTTTCTTTTTAGTGAAAATAGGGCAGATTTCCCCTGTTGCAATCGTCTACTGAACACTTGATGTTACTTTACTTTTTTGCTTCATCCAGAAATGTGTATTTGGGTGCAGAATATTTTGTGTAATATTCATCATAATCATTACCAGACTGGACATAGTAGTAGAAATGTAAAGTTGTGATATAGTAACACCATTTCTACAGTATACTGTAATTGAAACTTAAGTCTGGGTTAGTGTCTACTTCTGCAGGCAGCAAAAATGGCAGCATTTTACTCCTGATATTTGTTTCTTTTACTGAATGATCTTCCAAAAACAGAGATGGTTTTCTATCTATAACTCATCAAAAAGGAGGTTGTTGCCATCTCTCAATTCAGAATGGTTTACTCCTAGCTGCATTGATTTCTTGTTACTGTGGGTCAGCAGCAGGAAATTGAATTGGAAATTGTAGAAACACTCTATAATTTCATTTTCCGGCATTTGTATTTTTCACCCCCATCTGTATTTTTCTGAAGTCACCACCAAAGCTAATAGGAAGAGCAGTGATTGTCAGAACAGTAAGTAGACAGCACTGATATTTGGTCTCTCTAATAGCGCTGTCCTCCAATGCAAAGAGTTCCATTAATATTTGTGGTTTTAGATCACATTGGTTTGCATTTAAAAAAGCCCTCTCTCCTTTTATATACTATATGCCACCCACCCCACCATCCCCATGTACATGGAGTTAACTCTGATTTTACACTAAGATTATTCGGTCAAATAATTTTGGAATTCTCACTGGTAAAATCATCAACAGGACTTGCATAGGGTTCTTTTGAAGATGTTTCACCTCTCATCTGAAAAGCTTTGTCAGTTGGCAGAAATTGATTGACCAATGGAGAGTCCCAGTATTTAGCTTCTGTGGGCTGAAGCCACATGTAGGTTGTTAGCCCATCCTTCCTTCCTGTGGGTTGTTAGGGTCACATGAGTAATAGTTAAACTGCCTTTGGAGGAATGTCAGGACTGCACTGTACGTGGTTGTTTTGGTGGTGTCATAGACCACCTCCTCTGTTTAACACATATGGCTTCTTTTACTCCTCTTTCAAACCATCTGTCCTTTGTTCTTCAGATGTAAACAGACTGCTGAATCTTGTCCTAAGCCATTAGTGCTACTGTGTTGTGTCATGTGCATGTGCAGCAGCTGTTTTGTTTTTCCACTGTACAAGTCCTGTTGTTCCTCACTGCACTGAGCTGCATATACTACACTGGTCTACTTATGTTTGGGTATTTTGTCCTTAGGATGGTCCAGCTTCTGCCTCAGAGTGTTTTTGGGTTTGAAATACAGAGGGATGCGGTGTTTGGTGAAGACTGTCCTGAGTTTTTCAGATACACCGGCAACATAAAGAATGAGATAATGTTGTTCCATTTGTTCATGTTTGTTTGTACTGAGAAACTCCACTGCTGGGATATTTTACCTCTGGGGAAAGGATAACAGAGTAATAGTAAGGTGAGTGAAGGGTGAAGGTACATTATTTTGGTGGTGTCTGGCTGGAAAAAGTTCAGTGGGTTCACATGGTGGTGTAGTCAGTGTTTGCTAATTTTACACTTGCAATGACTTATAACTTCACCACTGTTCCACTGATCCATGAACTGAAAATATGTGTTTGTGCGCCTCACCTACCTTTCTCTAGTGAAAGCAGCCTACTGTATATGCCTTAACCTAAGATCCATTTCTTCAAAGAACATGTCTGCACTGAAGTGACTGGGAAAACTCTCCACACACTTTCTCTCTCTCTCTTTCTCTCTCTCTCTCTCTGGTATTCAAAGAATGTATTGAAATATAAAGGTAAAAATCTTCATTAGAAGAGAAAGTCTCAGAAGCAAATTTTGCTTCTTGGAAAGTGGCTTTGATTTATTCATTACAAAAATATTAAGGCCTGAAGCTCCAATTTGAGATGCTCAGTGTGTGATGTCTAGCAGTGTTTCTACAAATGATCAGATTCTCTGTCAAACGTGGTATCTTTTGGCAAACAGCCAAAACATATTGAAGTTTTAATTTCATCTGCACATTTTGTTTTATCTGCTATAATATTAGAGAACTACAATATTTATATTACTAGCTAACATTAAATTGCCACACAACATTTTTGTAAATAGTTTTTTTCCTCAGAAGGCATTTTCACAGGTCACAGGAAAAGCTCAAATGTAAATAATAAAATTTAGGATGTCTTGATTACATGTAGCTGCTTCTGTTTCAGTGTCTAGGTAAGATGCATGCTGTCCCTTGATTAGAATGGAGCCAATGTAATTATTCTTAGTTACTTACTTTTCTTGCTACGACAAGTCAAAATGTCATCTGTGAAAATAGCATACTAACAGCAGAGTTTGAATGGATGCTTTTGTCCATTATCGTTAAAGTTTTATTGTAAGCTGTATTTGTTGGGTTACAGCGCTGCAAAAAAAAAAATCAAGGATTTAACTCCTCAAACTGAAATTTTCACTGCATGAGTTTTTTTTCTTCAGAGAATAGAAAAGAATACCTTCATTTTCACTGCACATTTTTAGTACAAGAAACATCCCGGACAAATTGAAGAGAACAGATGTATACTGTTTAAGAAAGAAATGTGAGAAGCAGAAACATACAATATAAATAACTGGATAAATAGACAAAAATAGAGAAGTCTGAGAACAAATCTACATAAGGAAAGAAAAGGAGATGCAGCAACAAATGGTACATTTAGAATGTAAAGTAAATAGTAGCATAAACTTGTAAGCAGCCAGATGGAAATTGCACTCAGCAGTTATTGCACCTAAAAGGTCAAGATGGCAGGGATTGGTGGGGGATGTTGATGATGAGAGGTAGAGCTTAGTAAAGTTCAGTTTACTGATGGCTCTTGGGTAGAAACATTTTTTGAGTCTTGATTTGCAGGTCTTTATAGCCCGGTTGTGTCTCCCAAAGGGCAACGGGGTGAAGAGATAATGGCAAGCGTGGGTTGTGTCTGTCAGAATTGCATATCACACTGAGAAGCAGTATGTTATACTGTTTATGAAGCAGTGATATAATGGTACAATAAGCTACATCTGTGGACAGGTTGGTCTTCTTACTTTAATGTCCTTAACAAGTAGAGCCAGTCATCTTCATTAATGCAATGATCCTGGTTGCCCATGTGCGGTCCTCTGTGATGTAGGTTTCCAGAAACTTAAAGCTGGAAACCCTTTGCACATTGTCTCCATTGATATTAGGAGGAGTGTTTGGGATTGCAGAGTAGGAATGTCACAGCACCAATAGGATTAAATGGGTAGCTTTTTCATTTTAAACACCTAGCGGGGACAGGTTTCCACCTGGGATGAAAGGTGAATGTAATTAACTTTATTTAACAAGCTGTTAGGATTAAGAAGCAGGAGTACTATGGATCCCCAGGAGCACTACTAACAACCACTGTTGAGTGCAGTATCATTAGTGACAAAACATACAACATGTGTACATGATATTTTGTCAAGCATGTGTGCCAAAGCATGTGGTGCAGAGCGTTTTCATTTCCATTAAAAAACTAATGAATTAAACAATGTTACTGTGGTTGGTGTTGCAATGTAACATTCATGGTTATTTTAAATTCAACATTCATTTTGAACTTGTTCATTTCATAATGGCTGTCCCTCCCAGATGAATTGCATTTTCCACAAAAGCCTGTATGTTTATGGAAACATGCTGATTTAAAAAGCCCATTTTTGTCCAATACGAGCGTGTTTACAGTGTATCCATGAATAAAATTGGCACATTGCCTCTCCCACTTCTCCAAGGGTTGCTGGATTAACCTGAAAAGAACTTTATGAATTAATTATGGGCTTGTTCCATGCTGAATAAACTAAAAAGCAACTGCTGGAAAAATTTTGTAATGTTCTCTTGAGAATATAGGAAGCATGTTGTTGTTAGTAAATACATGGAGGAAAGTCACTTTTAGTCCTAAATTTTATTTAAAATCCAAACTAAACATTGCTATTAAAGCTGCCTGTCTTTAAGTTATGCACTGTACACATCTATTCACTGTTGTCCTCTGACATGATTTTAACCAAGGTTTGTCTTTTTGGCCATTTATAGTATGGTTAGCTGATCCCAGTATCATAGCAACAGTAACTATGGGAATAGAAACCTGTGGAGAGGTCAGTGTAATGGCCTCCATTTGGCCTCTTTGTACAGACATTGATTTTTCTGTTGGACAGCACCGATACCAACCTCAGCCACACAACACCCACCTCTGCACACAAATGGATAAATATTAATGCCTTCATTTGTAATTTACTCTGAGGCCATATCAGACTAATTGGAACTATGCACAGTATTTATTTCACAGATTTCAAAATGAAATACATTGGGTTGTGGGTTTGGTCTGTCTGTGTCTGATTCCTTCTGAATTTTCTTTCTTTACTTCACCACAGTCTTCTCTGTTACTACTTGTCCCCTATCCCTTTCTTTTCCTCCTTTGATGTTGGCCTCAGTCCTCCTGGGACAAACTCTCCAGGGACCCATAATTGGCAATTATGCACAATAACCAATCAGCTGCAAAGCAACTGCCCTTTAAAATGATGAATTTACTAAACTAATTTCGAATAATCCTTCACCTTACTAGGCCACATTCACAGCACCAGCTGATATTTGAAATGCAGACACTGCTTGTCTCTGACTCAGTCACGTCATTTTGCAAAGGTGGCCTTGCTGATAATCTGCTGATGGAGCTCTGTGATGATGAGAACAAGTTTCTAGCTCAGTGTGACAGTTTGCAAACATACACTGCCATGCCCACACACACTGTATACACAGTACCCGTACCTTAAGCATAGACTGCAATTACTAGCAAGCATATATGCACGAGTCTTAATTAATTCAAATTTGAAAGGGCAGGGTTAGGTCCAGTGGGCATTTGCTCATAAAAGTTCATGCTATGTAAGAGGTTTTCCTATTTAAATTCTGTTTCTTTGTTGACACCTAACCTTTGCCCCCTAAAGTTTCATAATGTGTCATGTCAACATAGTTCCACCTCTCAGATAAACACTGTCAGACACTTGTAGAGTGAAAAGTACAACATTGTTATCATAGCATCAGAAGACACGCTTGACCTCAACCTAATTTCAGCCATGGGCATATACTCCACAAACAAGAAATTAACACAAATTATCTGTGGGGGATGAACATGTAAGTACATTGTCATGTGTACCTAAACCTCATGTGACTGGAATATGTTAACAGACTGTCAAACAAGAAGGTTTGGGTTCTTAAAATTAAAGAAGCTGTTCTGCCTGTGCTAATTTCCAGTGTTTCTCTATCATTACATCACCTCTGCTGTGTGATTAAAGGGTCCTGTTGCCAGGGGGAATGGAGCAGAATACCGGTTCTTTGATTATAACTAGTACCAAACTGATAATTAACAGCCTACAGGTTTCTCAAACAGTTAAATGAGCGTCTATGAGGATTGGTTACATGTTGGTTTGTTTTTGTTTTTTGCTCTATATTTGCCTGTGGGTACAGTTAGGTTTTTGGAAAGAAAGCTCTGTGCACATTTTAAATTATACCTTGTTTCTTTATGATAATTTCCATTATATCACTTTCATAAATAACTTTTGTCCATATAAAATCATCAAGTGCATGTATGGAAAAACCTATTTTTCATGCTAATCTACTGTATGTAGTGTGGGTAAAGCAGTTCAGATGTAAACAAAATTTAGTCAAGCAAGATAACCTACTAGACCTCATGTATAGATTAAAAAGTTAGTAACTGTGGTGTTTTTTATTTATTGTGGTAGAATTACATTGTGTAGATGGAAGATGACAGGCTCCAGCTATTTCTTTAAATAGAACTAATTCCCAAATTCCCACGCCAAAACCATCACACAGATTTTCATGAAATTTATTGTCAGGCTGGGATGTGTATTCTTCACTGGTGGTAGCTTAGTAATGCTTGATTTCACATGGCAAAAGCTGCTGCCCTTCGCTTTCACCAGTTCACTGGTGAGTCACAATATGTGACCAAGATTCTGTGTGTCTCTAGAGACCGGTATATAATCCCACATTCTGGGAGTAGATTTAAGTGCATATGGATAAAAAAGCCACATACATTGACATAAATTTAGTGGAGCAGCGTTTGTAGGTTTGAGTGTGTGTGACAGTATGTGGGTAGCAGTAGTGATAGCAGAGGCAACTGGATAAAGAGGATGACAGGATCTTTAGGAGTTTCCTAGTATAACTGTGTACAGGGAGCCACTGTCCCCCTCTCCCCTCCATGGATTTTTTTTTTATCACATAACTCCCCTTTTTTATACTCTTTAGCTTTTTTCTTCCCTCTCCACTTCCATGTGGTGTGTGCTGACATGACATTTCTCTGCCTTGCACACAAAGCCCTCTGGTGCTCAGTGTACTAGAGTTGGACTATGGTCTTGTTTGTGTGCCCGTGTGTGTGCCTGTGTGTGTGTGTGTGTGTGTGCGTGTGCCATATGCTCATGTGTGCACACAAGTGAATATTGGGGATGTTATGCTCACTCACTCTCTTTTGTCCTCCCCTTTTTTATGCAAGAGAGAAACAGAGAAACACAGAAAGAGAGAGAGCGAGAGACAAAGAGAGACAGAGAGCTCTTAGAGAAAGTCCTTTTACTCAGTTAGCATCACCCAAACTACAAAATATCTGACTCTCCCTACACAGAAAGGATCATCTTAAATTAGTCTGAGTTGATATTCAAATTTCATTTTGTTTTGGCCCTAAGCAATGGGCAAAACTGCCTGGGTGAGATCAGTAAAGGTCAGGGGGAATTAAAATGCTTACTGTAAGGTTTGACAGAGAAAGAGTGAGCTGGGAAGTGATAGAGAGCCAGAGGAAAAGGCCATCTGCCTGACAGTCTAGTCTAAGTTGGTGACAGGTCCAAATTTGTTTTTGTCATATCAATCATATTTCAAGATATTACATATATAATAGTGTACATACAAAATTGAAAAGTAACAGTCTCATGGTTCAGTAGTTTCATCAGCAGAGAGTGTGTGCTTCACAATATAGTACATTCTTATGCATCCCAAGACACCAGATGACACTAACAAATCCAGTAAATCTGATATATGAAGTAAAACAGCAATGTAAAAATGTATCTGACATATGATGAAGAATTACACCCTCCCCTCTAGGTGATGTGTTCAATATATGGATATTTATTTCATTAGATATCAAACAAAATGAAAACAAATTGGCTTTCAAGAAGACTGCGGAGATTAAGACAAAAATACAAACAGAGCAAGACATTCCTCCTGCAGTGCGTGTGTATGTGTGTGAGTTAAAATGCTTGGTGTGTGTTTATCTTTTCTTACAATGCATCTGTTTATATATGAATTTTTTAAATCAGTTTTCCATTCTGACATAAATTGAATTATATATTCTGACATGAAGTGGAACAGTAAATGATCTGTGCTAATGGGTCAAGAGACATTTTACTTTTGTATATGCTTTTTTCACATAAAATGCAGATCTACATATTGATTTGTGCTTTGGAGCCAAGTATGAACTGTGGCTGTACCACTCATTGCCTATAGGGAGCACACATTCTAAAATTTTAGGAGCTGCTTCTTTTCTTGCCAACAGGTGGCACATGCTGGACTGAAAGTTCAGGTTTGGTTCTTCTGGTACTATTGTTTTCTCTGCTGAGCTTGATAAACCCCTTTCTTCAAAGTGATTATGAACACAGGCCTTGAGCAAGGGGCAACACAGGGTCATCTGAAACTATAAATGAGATATACCCCAGAGAGTTTTTCACACATACTGTACACAACATGCCACACAGTGATTTTTTAGCAGTGACAGTAAGCCCCCCTCAGCTCAGATAATACGGGCATACTTCAGTATGCACCTTTGAGGGATGATTCTAGGAAGCCAATCTGGTAGCTAATGACAGAGCTTCTTGTAACAGTTTCTACAAAAAAATTGAAATACAATGATAAACACAAAAGAGGAATCCATCAAGCAATGCTTGCACTAGTGATGATTTCAACACATCTTTCTCTTGTGATAAAGGTGATGCTGACAAAGCTGTGGCTTTTTTTCTCACACTGAAACTAAACGGCAGTGCTTTAAAAAAAACTGTAGTAAATAGGTCAAGTCAGGGTTTTATTCCAGGAACCTGGAGATATGTATTGTTAACTCTTGCCATTTGCAAGTGATACAGTGATACCTAAAATACAGTATGTCAAGAATATTTGTTTTTCTGGCTGTGAAAACCTTTGCAGCAGTTCATTAGTTCAGCTTTGTGATATAACTAGATCTGATTATTCTGAATAGTAGTGACAAAAAAGTTAGAATAGCGGGTAAGACAGCCTCATACATGTGTTTGCATTATGCCCCCCAAAACACTTTGGCTTTCCCAGATTATGAAATGATTTCAGTAGAATCACATCTTTAGAAAATGCTGATTGAGCTTCTAGCCTAATTGATGTGCACCAATGGCAACAGAGGACAGATGAGGCTGCTTGGCTGTCACTGTGACTGACAGGGTTAGGCTCTACCCCTACAGACACATCAACACTACAGAGGTCATGCATACAAAAGGCACACGACAGTACAGGGAGCAGAAAAAGCTTTAAGTTTAGCACCTTGCCTCCCATCATAAATTTTCTCCAGCTAATAATATGGAAATGGGAAAATATAAAAGGATACCAGTGACATGCTTTAGGGCTTATGTATTTAGTTATGTATTTGCAACCTTACCTTATACCATGCACCCCCC
>NW_018127983.1:3048497-3066885 GCF_001952655.1 Monopterus albus
CCCCCCCCCCCCCCCCGCCAGTTTACAACTGTAAACACAGCAGTTTTTTTCAGAGTGAAGAGATGCTCTGCAGTAAAGTGGAGTGTACTGTATGCAAAATGAAATTGCTGGCTGATGTTTTATGTGTAGAACAAATTTGAATCCATTTTCACTAAGGTCCCTATAGGTCTCAGCAGGTGAGCACTGGAGTGCATCCTATATTAACCCTACAGCTCTCACACTTTGGGATGGGGAAAGCTGACATGCAGGGTGACCCTTAAGCATCTTTTGGCCATGTTCAGCAAAGTCATCTGTCAGCTCAGTTGTTCTTGCAGACAAAGCTTGAGTGAGATAATACATCTTCTCTCTTCAGCTGGAGTTGGGCACAGCCCCCTCACCCTCTATCTTCCAGTCCTATACCTTTTCATTTCTCTGTCTCATGCACTCTTTTTACAAATACTCATCATCTCATTCATAATTTTTTTCTTTCTAGTTTTACTTGTACTATGTCCACACCTTTATATTTCTGTTTTATGTCTCTACAATAATTGAGCAGCAATATCATAACCTTTATCTATTATCTTACACTTTAAATCAACCTTTTTATTGTTTTTGCTCATGTATTTTTTCCAGCATGGATTTATATTTTAGAATATTACACTTGTCCAGAGATGAGAAAGTGAGAGGACCTATATTTAACATAATACAATAAATGGGGGCAGGATATCACATGGGGCTCAGTTTGGCTTAGTGTATAATGAAGTTTGTTGTCTCCTGCTGTAGTCAATTTCACCCTTCCATATGAAAAAAGGTAATTACTTGAGAACAACCAGGAAGGCTAATGAGTTACCTTCATGGTAACCCATTAGCCTTCCAAGATAATCACAAGGCAATATGAAAGAAAGAAGAGCGATGGAAATATCAAGGCAGAGGGAAATGGCCAAAAATATGGGAGAGATGGGAAGCAATAATAACAACTCTGCTTTAGGAAGGAAAGAGAGCATGAAAGAGGAGGGAGGCGGGAGTTGGTTGAAGGGGCTGGCTGGGGGGGTGTGTCCAACATTACCCTCATGAATCGGTGTCAGTGAAGCAATGAGAAAATAATTAAGAAACAGACGAGCGCTGTGTTAAATACTGCCAAAAAAGTAGAAGGCCCTTTCTACTTTACAGGAACACAATGTGGAGGGAAAAGAAGAACGGCAACAAATGGGGGAGAGAAAATCCGTATGATAACAGATGCCAAAATGCCCTTCAGATGGCATTATGAAGATGAGACAATATAAATAGCCCTGCCTTATTGTAAATGTTTATATACAGTACCTGTGTATACACATAGCACAGCAGTTTCAGGATTTATGACAGCAGCTGTAATACAGTGAAGTCAACACAAGGCTGTGAGTAATATTTTACATTTGTTATCTTATTGAGTGTAAATTTGCTGAGACATATATGGTGGAGATAAAATATTTTAAGTGATTTCTCCTTCTGTTCTTCTCCTTTCAGCCATTCTGTTCTGAGGTGGGGGTGTAAGTTGTTGTCTGGGCTGTGAGCTATACAGAAACCGAGAGAAAGAAGGGCACAAAACACACAACAGTTATACTTAAACACCTCAGAGGTTTTACATGGAGCATTAGGGGAAGGAGAACCAAGTCAGAAGCCTGTAATTGTATGTTCAAGGCTTACAGCAGGGCCAAGATGCAGCTGAAATCCCCAGCCAGCAGTACAGAACCATTAGACTGCAATGGTGCATAAAATCTTTGAGGCTCTTTGGAGAATACTGAGTGACATACAGGAAGTCCTGCCTGCTGCAGGTGCATTTTGTGTGTTTATAAGTGCGTGCAAATGTGTATCTGTACAGAAGTGTGGGTTAGTCTGTTATGTGTCATATATAATATCCATTATCCTTTCTGCCAGTGGCACAGAAAGAATTCATGATCGCTGGTCTTTAAATCCCCTCTGAGATGAAATCGACTCGGTAGGTGTGCGTGGATGAAATGTGTACGGCTGGAATGCAGAAGCTGTCCTCCTGTGGGGCTGCTGTTCAGTAACACATTATAGTTTGATCTTAAGCTGTTTGACCTGATTAATACGCTATAGGGCTTGTGATGCAACAGTTACCAACCACAACCTCCCACTCATTGCAGTGATGTTAGTTTGTAGGAAGTGTTTTACACTGGCTGGCTCCTGATATCATGTGTTTGTATTTTTCTACACCACTGCATGTACTATCTATGTTTCTATACAGTGGGGCAAAGAAGTACTGGATACACTGCTGTTTTTTCAAGTTTTCCCACTTACAGAGAACGGACAGTTCTGTAATTTTCATCGTAGGTACACCTCAGCTGTGAGAGATGCACCTGTTTGAACTCGTTACCTGTATAAAAGACACCTGTCCACACACTCAATCTATCAGACTCCAACTTCTCCACTATGGGCAAGACCAAAGAGCTGTCTAAGGACACTAGGGACAAAATTGTAGACCTGCACAAGGCTGGGATGGGCTACAGGACAATAGGCAAACAGCTTGGTGAGAAGGCAACAACTGTTGGTGCAATTATTAGACAATGGAAGAAATTCAAGATGACTGTCAATCTCCCTCAGACTGGGGCTCCATAAATAAATTATTTAAAAATCATACAATGTGATTTTCTGGATTTTTTTTAGATTCTGTCTCTCACAGTTGAGGTGTACCTACGATGAAAATTACAGAACTGTCCGTTCCTTTGTATTTGGGAAAACTTAAAAAATCGGCAATGTATCAAATACTTATTTGCCTCACTGTATGTGTGCCATTTGATATAATGCAGCTACTTGTACTTGCAAGTCAATCTTTATGACAGCCGGTATGTGAGGATGTGTATATAATTTTACAATATTGCTACTTTGTGTGCAGCCACCTACATGTTTATAGCATGTATGTACTGTAAGTGTGTGTGAGCAACCTTGTACAGTACCAGTGTGTTTAAGTGTACTTATATGTATGTGAAAGCAGTGAGGCTTAATCTATCCAAGAGGAGTGCTTAGGGAGGGATGCACCGTTTCTGCAGCATGGCTATCAAGGCCCTGCACACAGTGCTCTGTGGCATTTTTACTGATGGTTTTTATGGGGTGCAGCCATACTGCCAATGAGCAGCCTTGACACCAAAATGATGAAACTACAAACTATGAAATCAAGCCAGTGTCACAACAGGTGCTGCTAGAGTTAGAGGATGCAAGTCCCCATAGCCACTGTTGAAAGGAACATGTCTAAATGGAATTATAGACTGCATATACTGTACAATTTACATAATATGGCTATGAACTTAATGAGCAACCTGGGCACAGAACTATGAAATATATTATGTTTAACATTTATACATGATTAAACGCCAGTTCACTCTTTGTATTTCTTTTTTTTAATTCTTTATTAGGTCACATGTGCGTTAATAATGGTCCATATTGTGTTGCCTTGCTGGTGAAAGTGTACAAAAGGGAGCCCTAGGCTTGATGGATTTTTGGTGAGAACTACAGTATTGTTTTCTTTGCAGTTCTGTTCCCAAGCAACATTTCTGCAGTTGTGAGGTAAACAGGACTAATAAGCTACCTCATTAGGGCCAACGCATGGTAGGCCTTAAAGTTTGTGCTGTCAGTTTTGTGGGTTAGCATGCAAACTTCAAAAGGCAGCTGCAGAAATAGCACATGCACACAGGAGTGCTAATTTACTTTAGGAACCGGTTATCAGCTGAAGGCTGTGCTGGTGGAATCTACTAACTGGATTGTGTCTGAAGTGGCTCCAGCGTTATGACAAAAACGTGGCCATCCTCTCACTGGTGATAATACAAAACACAAAAGGCTCATTATTCAGGAGTTAATTTGGCAGGGCTTTCTCACCCTAAGGCTGCGCCAAACCTCAAACACCTTCCCTCCCTGGTCTTTGTCACTCCTACAGCTGATCCCTTATACAAGACTAGAAGGACAACTGTACACAACAAGACACACATACTGTATGCTCCTGTGTACTATTCCGTACATGCACCCTCACCCTTCCATACAAACTAGCTCGTTAATGCAACCACAGCGATAGTTAGATCCCTATATGTAATAAATTGGATTAAATTCCACTGGCTAAGCACTGTGATCTCTTAGGGTTAATTAATTTCATTCCATTCTGTCCTTGTTTTTATGCTTCAACACATGCTGACACTGTTATTGTGTGGCATTCTGCTCACTGGAGAAGTATAATAGGCTCATGAAGGAGGGAGAGGAAGCCACAATGTTTGGTATTCTGGCTACAAAGTGATTTTGATTCTTTCTTTCTTTTGACAGGGAAATACGTTACAGTAGCTAGCGCTAATACGGCAGATCCTTCCCCTCCTCACAGCTCTTATCTCCCCCTCCAAATGAGAAATCCTGGATGGCTTCTCAAGAACCTTGTTTCTGCCTGGATGCTATCTCATTTGGTTTTAATATATTTATCCATTCATTATTGTTCCCTTTTTATCAGCCAGCTAATATTGTTCATAATTTGTCCTTATCTCCAAGCCTGACAGTAAATTTACACTCCCGCTCAGCAGACAGATGGAGAAATGACCCTTTCCCAACTCCTCTCCTCCTTGCTAAACTCCAATGAAACATGACTGACAGCTTGCTGTATAAGTAGTTGTCATAGCAACCTCCCCATCCTTCTGACAAGTGCTTTTTCTTTATAGCACACTCTCTCCCTCTGTCACAATATCTCTCTCCCTCCCTCCATCCCTCTCCCTTGCTGTTGCAACAACTGAGAAAGAGACAAGCAGAAAAGAGAAATTTAAAAACCAGAGAGCACCTTAGGCAGCTGCTATGCTTTCCTTCCAAACCTTCACCCCCTTTCCCATTCCTACCCTTCGTAGTCTCCTCTCACCCTTGCCTTTCCTCATCCTCCCCACCCCTAACAATGAGTTACCAACTCCTGTGGTGCACATCTTTTCATCCATCCTGGCTTATCAAGGACTGCAGGACTGTATGCACATTTTACAGTTTGTGTGTTTCATTCTCATTTTCTTACACATTCACTCTCTCCTCCTCACTCTCTCTCATTCTTTATCTACCATATAGCTCTTCTTTCTTTGTTTCTTTCTTTTTTGTTTGTTTCTTTCTTTCTCTTGTTGCTCCAAAACTCCTATTCTGCCCCACTGCTATTAAATAAGTTTCATTTCACTGTCAAAATCCTCAGCAGTCTGCAGTGTAATCATGCAGTCAAATGTCTCCAGTATTCTGGACTGTGCTGCATATAATGCATGTGTGTTGTATGGACAGGAGATCCTTCAAACATCCATTGAAAATAAATAGTGAGATGAAGGTATTGTGCAGACATTTGGAGCATAGGAATATAAAAAGCATTACAGTGGTTTGGTTTGTCATGTGCATGCTGTAATGATTAGACTATAGCATGAAGAATTGAAATATGAAATATTACTGATTTATTTTGCCTTTGCTCAGTGTTTCAAAGACTTCACACAAGGCCAGTGCACTCATACTGGAAAGTGTATATTGATTAGAAAAGGTCCTAATAGACTCAGTAATAGTCAGTGTGTGTAACCAGGCATCACACTGCCATTTCATTATTCTGAAGTTTAATTTCCAATGCATTTATTCCAAACATGCATCTGTTTATAAAGTAAATTAAACATGATGGGAGGGGTGCATTTCAGGACAGCAGTGATGTGACACAATGAAGTTTTGTATAATATTCTTCCACAGTGAATTGCAAATGTATCTTAGTGCCAGCATGCTGCACAGTTAACACAGTCAAGTTACTGGTGGTTATTAGGACCCTGAAATAATTCAACAAGTATCTAATTTAGGATGGTATTAATGTTGGCTAGGCTTTGTTATGATGTTGGCACAAAAAAAACAACAACATTTATCTGAGCAGCAGAGGCCATTTACTGCAGGTGAAGAGCTGGAACAGAAAGATGATTCTGTTGTGGTTTTTTTTTAAGGCTGCAAATAATAAAAGAGCCATTTCCTGCTAATATGTTTGAACCTTATTGCATCGAAGAAATTTCAGGCTTTTGTGAGACCCACAATTCAGTTCATTGAGATAAAAATGTGAAACATTGTTGTCATGACTTGATAATTATGGGAAATACAGTTCACTTTGGCTTAATTATCTAGCTCAAAATAGCAGAAAGCCAGCAAATGTAAACAGTGACATAAGTACCCCAAAAGCCTAAATGGAGCCAAGGCAACACCGTTGTTTAGCTTTATTGTTTAACAATGTTATAATGAGAATACAGGTAGAAAATATAGGAAATATATACACAGTATTAAAAAACACAAAAATGTCAGAAAGAATCAGCAAACAAACTGATTACTCAAGATGTGGTGTTCAAGCTGTTATGAAGAAATATGAAGACTCTGCAGAGCCTGAGGACAAAAACAGGATTGGAAGACCAAGAAAACTGACAAAATTTGATGAGAAGTTTCTCAATGTGTCTTCTTTGAGAGACCGGAAGAAATTCAGCAAGGACCTGGCACAGCATCTGGCAGCTTCATCTGGATGCCAAGTTGATCCTTCCACAGTTCAAAGAAGCTCGGTCAGGAACAACCCTTGTGGAAAGACAGCTGCCAAGAAACCACTTTTTCAGAAGAGGGACAGGAAGAAATGACTGAAATATAATAATAACAAGGATAATCACCTTTATTGCCCAAGTATGTTACACACAAGGAATGGTACAGAACCAGCACCAACTCACTCAATGACTCTAACCATCGGGGGCAATGGGGGGTTCAGTGTCTTGCCCAAGGACACTTTGACATGTGGACTGCAGGCACTGAGATTTGAACCTTCAACCTTCTGGTTGGAGACGACTGCTGTACCCACCGCACTGTCACCTACTGCACATGCACTCGCAAAGATTGGAGTGAGGATCAGCGGTGATGAATCGACATTTGAAATTTCCAGGTCCAATTGTCGACAGTATGTGAGAAGAAGAGTTGGAAAGAGGTGAAAGAATGAGTGGTGCAGCCTTCAGTGAAACATGCTGGAGGGTCTGTCAAGACTTCAAGACAGTGTCCTCAAAAGAATCCATGCTGTGCTACTGTAAGTGCAAAGGGAGCACACACTAAATACAGACTTTGGAATATAGAAAATTGAAAATTGTGTGGGTTTTTTAATATTGTGTACATACTTCCTGTATTGTCTGGTTAGATCTCAGTAAAGAGAGAAATACATATAAGTTATCATTACAACCTTGGTAAAACAGCAAAACTTTATGGTAGCCTAAGACACAGTACTATATATGAGCCTGAAGATCTCTTTCCTCAGTTACAGAAGTTTGTTTCCATACATGTGGAATATGAAAAATATTATTATGGCATGTACTGTACTGCATGGGTGAGGCATAGATATGAACTGAATTGCAGATCAAAGAAGAGTGCTTCTACATCAGAACAAAAGTTTTGGAATTTACAATCTGTGTCATGAATCAAGCAGGCTGGAGAGGGAACCTCACTGGGAGACAATATGGTTTTCCCCCTCAGTATAGAAAAATATTTATTCCTAGCTTTGCACAGCAGCATCAAAAGACCCACATGAAGCAGGGTTACTGGTGGTGTGTTGCAACTTTGAGCAGGTAGGAGTAGACAGAGTAGAAGCCAGCAGCAGTTTAGCAGCTAGTAGTGGCATAAGGTTAATCAGATTAAATGGTGTAGGCTGAGGTGGATGGAAAATAGCAACAACAGCAGTTAATCGGCCTTCATAGCTTTGTGTTTTGTACTCTGAACAACACAAGTTAAACAGCATTAAACTAAAGAATAGATGTCCTGAAGAAAAAATCAATATGTTGTAGTTAGGAGATAGGAGTTATAAGAATGGGACACACATAGAAAACTGTATGTTTTCTGTGTGTGTCCTAGTGGGTGAATCTATCAACTGTAATCCTGTGTGTCAGGGTGTAAGAGGGTATCCAAGTATGTGCATATCACTTTTCCTCTTTTTCCCTTTTTTGCCCCCCCCCCCCTTCCCTTCAGATATGCAAGTGTTTTGCACCCTGCATCTGTTTTCAGACTCCCTGTGCTACACTGTAGATAAATGAGATAATGTTTCTGTTGGCGATGAACACAAGACCTGAATTCCCAAGGTAACGCTTTAAATGAGAGCAACCACAACCGAATCCTAGACAGTGGAACAAATCTCCTAGATGATCTGTTTTCATGCGTTGTTAGCTTGTTTTCAAAGCACACTCGCATTGCAGAACATGCACTCCATCTCTCTCCCAGTCACAAATGAAGAATTCCTACTAAATGCTACCGCTGTAAAAATTAAATTTCATATACAGTGACATTGTTTTGGCAATCAACTCTTGCGTGTGCATTCAGATTTTTGGATACGCAAATAGCCCAAACACTGATCATGACGTCTGTGTGTGGGCTTTTGTGTAGCTCCCTATGAACCAATACTACACAACAATGTCATTTAGTGTGGCTAATGATCCTGTAATACTTGGAGTCCTATTAAAATTATTTCCACTCAGCTGGAGTTGACTTGCCAGTTAGCAGGCCTTTAGCTGAAGGATGGATGCCACATGATAATTGAAGACGTGCCACATGTGAGCTGTTCATAGCGTGTCAGTGTGTAGCTCATTTGAAACTGATTTAGGTAATGCATTAATTCAGAACTTATCAGATCCCCATCATCTTCTTGAACAAGGGAGTTACAGTGGAGAATTAAAGTGGAGAATGTAAAGGACTGTAGTTGCATGGGTATGTGTGAGATGAGGTCCAGCCCATCCCCCTCTCTGTAACTCATCTTCCCCATCCAACCTCAGAATTTATATTCTCCCTCAAGCAAAAGGAATGACCATCTTGGCCTTTCATTTTCCAGTTCAGGGCTTTCCGTTTTTGCAGATAAATACTCTCCAATCCACCCTGGCAGATGTCATATTGCATCACTTCCATTTTGATACATAGCCTCTGATCCTGTCACTTGCAATAAGGAGCCAGCTCTAGGGATGCCCCTCCCTAGACAATGCTCTGACAAGGGTGATTATTTTAAAGGTGCATCATTGGTGGTGCTGAGTGCTGAAACCCTAGCTGGATGCCTTATTGACATACACTTTCTGTTGTGCCCGCTGCTTGAATGTGGGTATCGGCTAGTGACTGGGTCAAGAAACGATAACACAATACAGTCAGTAGTCATCACAGGTCAACCTGACACTGTGTAATACCCCTGGTGACGATTTATGCTGCTCTCGACCTCCTCACAGCAGCAGCCGTTAGTCCTGTCTCTCACTCAGTCTCTCTGCTATGACTTCACAGGTCAGAGCTGGATTAACAACAATCTGTATAAAGGGAATATTTTAGTGCTGCCGCCACCAGCAGAGACATCTCGCACTCTAGCATTAATCACACAAGACCAGAGTACATCAGTAAACACAGAGTGTTAGGTCAAGGTAAAGATCAGCTCCCACAGCATTTAACAGGACTCAATAGCATACAGCCTATCTATTGAAAAGTCAGCGTTATTCATGGCATGTCTCCCCCAACCTTTGTTGCTCACAGGAGAGACACGCCATTGTTCACTGAAGAGCACACTGAAATATTTCTCTGGCTACACAAAAAACACTGGATCAGCAGCAATTAGTAGAGTAAAAGAGAGATAAAGAGACGAAGGGAGGGAGGGAGTTGAAAAAGGATGAGTGGGAAAATGTAGAATCAGCGAGAGAAAAAGAAAAACAGAAAAGAGAGAGGAAAGAAGGATGAATACAGAGAAATGGCAAGAGACAGTGAGTAAAAGAAAGATAGAGTGTGTGTGTTTCCAGCCAGTGCAATGTGGTGTGTAGGAGGATGGAGCTGCTTGGAGCCCCTAGTGCTTTTAAAGGACCAAAGACTTGTTCATTGTCTTGGATGTGTGTGTTGGGGTGGGTGTATGAAACCTCTTCATTAGTCTTCACATTGCTCTTCCCTTCAGTTTCATTTACCCCCAACAGCTACAGTATACAGTCATGGCCAAAAATATTGGCACCCCTGCATTTCTATCAGACAAAACACCACTTCTCCCAGAAAACTGTTGCAATTTTGTCGGTATTCTCATGTTTCTTACTTTAGTTTGCATTGGAATAACACAAAAAAGCAGAGAAAATACATTTTACACAGAACTCCAAACATGGACTGGACAGAATTAATGACACCCTCAACTTAACATTTGGTAGCACATCCTTTGGTCAAAATAACTGAGATCAATCCCGTCCTGTAACCATCAGTGAGTTTCTTACGCCTCTCTACTGGAATTTTGGACCACTCTTCTTTTGCCAACTGCTCCAGGGCTTTCAGATTTAAAGGGTTCCTTCTCCCAGCTGCTGTTTTGAGATCCCTCCACAGGGGCTCTATGGGATTTAGATCTGGACTCATTGCTGGCTACCTCAGAAGTCTCCAGCACATTGTTTGAAACCATTTCTGGTGCTTTTTGAAGTCTGCTTTGGGTCCTGATGTAAGACCCATGACCTCTGACAGAGACCCAACCTTCTGACACTAGACCCTGTACTGTGCCCCAGAATTAATTGGCAGTCTTCAAATTTCACAATACCATACACACATGCAGTGCCTGAAGCAGCAAAACAACCCCAAAACATCAGTGAACCTCCACCATGTTTGAATGTAGGGACTGTGCTCTTTACTTAGAAGGCCTCATTTTGTTTTCTGAAAACAGTAGAATGATGTGCTTGACCAAAAAGCTCTATTTTAGTATCATCTGTCCATATAACATTTTCCCAGAGGGACTGTGGCTTCCTCAGGTAAGTTTTGGCAAACTCCAGTCTGGCTTTTTTGTGTTTCTGTGTCAGCAGTGGGGTCCCCCTGGGTCTCCTACAGCAGTGTCCGTTGTCACTCAAATAGTAACTGATAGTGCGAGCTGACACTGTTGCACCCTGTGCCTGCAGGTCAGCTTGAATTTGTTTGGAAGTTGATCGAGATTCTTTATCCACCAATTGAATGATCCTTCATTACAATCTGTCATCTGCTTTTCTCTTTTGTCCACGTCCAGGGAGATTAGCTACAGCGCCATGGGCTGTAAACGTCTTGACAACATTGCGCACAGTGGACACAGGAATAGCAAGATCTCTGGAGATGGACTTGTAGCCTTGAGATTGTCCAGGCCATTCCATTTTTGTGGTTCTAAAATCCTCAGGCAATTCTTTGCCCTTTTTTCTCTGCTCCATGCTCAGTGTGGTCCACAAGACACAAAGGTTGAATCAACTTTTCTCCATTTTATGTGGTTGCAAGTGTGATTTCTATATTGCCAGTGCCTGTTGATTGCTACAGGTGAGTTTCATTACAAATTAAAGGAGCATCACATGCTTGAAATACAAGCATGGTGTCAAAGAAGAAAAGGTGTCAAAGAATGTATCAGATTTCACTTTTTCTCAGCTTTTTTGTGTTGTTCCAATGCAAACAAGAAAAATAAACATGAGAATACCAATGAATTTGTGATTGCAACAATTTCCTGGGAGAAGTGGTGCATTATCTGAAATAAATGCAGGGCTGCCAATATTTCTGGCCATGACTGTACAGGATGTGTCTCTATATGGGATGAAGCCCACTTACACCAGACAATCAGTCTTGGAAAAAAGATAATAGAATCTAACTGAGCCCTGCCAGTGTTAAAAAAAACTAGACAGTTACTCCACTGAACCAAGGCTCTGTGACTATTGTTTTCTGCAGAAAGAGACTTATCCATCAAGAATCACTATTGTATTTTCTCGAACTGGTTTCATAATTGAGGACCAAACGCTGAAATTTTTTTTGTCTTTCTTTGTTCCAGAAGACAGGAAGTTGTTTGTTGGGATGCTAAACAAACAACAAACTGAGGAGGATGTTTACCGCCTCTTCGAACCCTACGGAGTCATAGAGGAGTGCACGGTCCTAAGAGGTCCTGATGGAAACAGCAAAGGTAGAAGCCATGACATGGCTGTCAGCATTATTTAGGTCACTGACAGACAAGTGACTGTGTGTGTGTGTCTGTGTCAGCCGGGGTATGGAAAACATATGTGACACATGCATCAGATGTGGGTCAAGTAGCATTTTCACGTAGTTGCAGTATATTTGTAACGCTACACTGTGTAATGTTGTTACAGTGAACCGTAAAATGGTGCTAGTTCGGACTCAGAGAAATGCAAAACTTGGACTCAGGCTTGACAAGGTAAATGTATTTTAATGAATTGAGAAAAATGAGAAGTGGACAGAGCCGGTCTTGTCAGCCGATCTCGGGGTAGCTGGGAACGCTGGGTTGACTGGACTGCTAGTGATTTAACCTGGGGTTGAAGGAGAGGCGCATCCTGATGAATAAGAGGATGAGAGTATGAGAGAAAGTAATAGATAGGCTAAGGTAAGAGCTAGCTCCAGTGGTAACCCTGAGGACCTGAACAGCTGAGCGCACTAGCTCTTGGCAGGAGAGCGCAGCAGGCATGGGAAGCAGTTCAGGGAGGCAGGAGCTGGCACAGGTGAATGCTAGTCTGGTGTGCAGGACCAGGATCAGTCCGACAGCAGAGCAGGCAGCAGGATGGCGTGACGAAAACAAACAGCAGAAGTCCAGAGCCACAGAGCTAACACAGTAAAATCAGGCCTTCTCGCACTGAGAAGTTCAGCCTGAGGAAACAGTTCACAGTCACTGCACCAAATAGTTGAGAGAAAAACAAAAACGGCCGAGGCCAACCCGATACTGGGGAATACAGGTTAAACACAAAGCGACCCTTTATAAACAAACAAAAAGGGCGAGAATCCAGAAAAGATGGTTCAAAAGTAAATAAAAACAGAGGGCATATAGCTCAAACACATAAGGTCAGTCTTAACAACAGAAAAGCAGTTCATTCATATAGAATCTGACATGAGTCCAAAGCCATGTTACCAGCAAGATTACAAGAGATCATCTGGCGACGAAGACATACCAACGCTTCCCTTAAGTACTGATCTAATCATTGAGAGCAGGTGTGCCTCGTCGCTTGGAATGCACTCCCACCTGTGTGAGGGCGAAGCTGCTGGGATTACCTGTGCCAGCTGACGAGGTGCTGGGGGCAGCCAGGGCCACAGATGTAGCAAATGTGCTAAACACCTACAGGCAGTGACAAAAATGTTTAAACTAATTTATCAAGTTCTGTTTGATTATTGTCTGACTTTCATAAATATGGACTACAAGAGATGTTAAGTGGATAATTTGTTTATTTACATGGTTTTATAGGGGTATTTGTGCCATTTTGTGCCAAAACCCTAATCTGGTCATTTTTAACAGGGTAATAATGGAATTTCTTTTCTTTGTTTAATGTCCAGAGGCCAGGCACAAAACCAGGATACTATGCACTTAAGTCACAATCAAAACAGGGCACCCTGTGTTATCAGTAATTGTAAACCCATCAACTACAGTAGTAATTGAAAAAATGTGACTAAATATACCTCATTTTAAAAAAAGAAAAAAGAAAGAAAGAAAACCTATTACAAAGCCATGATTTATTTTCTTTCTGTCCTAATTTGTTGCAGAGGGTTAATCTCATGCATTTTTTCATGTGGATGTACTGCAGTGATATCTTGTAGGCCTTTTTCAGACAGCCTAAAACTTTTGGAGACATCAGTTCCCTATGACATGCTGCAAAGAGCAAAGGGACTTCTGGGTTTCATGTCTCTAAAGCCTATTCTCTGGCCAGCACTTATGGAAATTGTTGTGGAATTATATCTAAAGGTTCTGGAGCCAAAGTGCTCTGGTTGGGAGGAGGAGATGGGAATGATGAATGTCAAAACAATTCAAGTGTCCCCACTGTGAGGATGAGGGAAGCCAAGAGAAGATGTATTCCTCTTTGTGGCTTTGTAATATTTGTGCTTTAAGTCAGATCTGTGGTTTGAAACATTCAAAACATCACCCTGTGATCATTACTATTATATTCATTTTGTTCCCCTATTACTGTAGGTGTCTGTTCTGTAGTTTAAAAACCCAAACCAATAAAATATCTGTATTCCTCGCAAAAACAGTTGCACTTTGCTTTCACAGTGCCTGTTTGTACAACAGTATAATTCGGGTGCATTTGATAACATAATGTTTTATGCTCCCTAGTTATTGCAAAGTTCCAGATTCATATTAAAAACTCCCATTTGGTTCATTTTAAACATGCAGGCAATGCATGACTTGAAAAGTACCAGGGTACCAAAGTTCAGTGGTTAATTATAGTGGCATGTAGTTTGTACTATTGTAGCAAAGTCCTTGTACAGGTCATGCCAACACTAGCTCTTTTCTATTCATATCTCAATAGGGGGCTGTGGTCTGACAGCTGAATGGGCATCTTGATTGCCTGGTGTCCACAGGGGTAAGCCCATTAAGAAGAGAAGAATGGCAGGGCAGCTGGATCAAGCAGGACAGATGATAAAGAGAGTAAAGAATGAAAGATTAAATAAGAATATAAAGAAGCTCAAAATGAAATGAAATTAGGGTATGAAATGGGGTATAATTATAAGAGGTCCTAGTGGCTCAGTGGATAGTACTGCTGCCTCCCTGCAACAGACCAGGTTCAATGTTTTTCTGTGTGTAGAGTTTAGGTGTTGTCTTTGTTATGCTTTCAAGCCTAACCCTTTAAAAAACCCACTCCAGAGACATGCAAGAGCAATGGATTGGGCCAATGCAGTGATTTGCCCACACCTATCCCTGAGAAAGTGTGTATAATATTCAGATTTTAACATTAACTAACATCACTTACTGAATATGTAAGTAATAAAATCGTGATTTTGGAGTGGTTGCATGTTTAATTAGGCACATGACAAATCCACTCTGGTGACTGACTGGGTGATATGGCCAAAAATATTATCACAGTATTTTTTTTCATGTTTTTCAGTATCAATTACTATTCTTATATTTGTTTAATACAATTAATTAGGAAGGAAATGCATTCAAAATGTTTGTTAGACTTCAGGGATACACACAATGTGATATGATGAGTACCACAAGGTTTGTAAACAAGGTTTATTTACAAGAAAGCTCCACAGGGTACCTTTTAATTTGAATTGCAAGGATTTTAAAAAAATTGTTTTAGGATTGAATTCTACATAAATCACATGGTTTATTACGGGTATAAACATTAATGTAATTTATTTTTAATACACAGTCATGGCATAACATTTTATTAGGGTTTGCCAGACCGTATGTACCATTTTCAAATCATCAGTGTGTGACCTCTCTTCACTACAATTTCATCATCCTGACTTTTCTTATGGTTGCTCTTTTTTACATTTCCAACAATGTGTATATGTTTTTACTTGTTCTGGCCCTACATGTCAGCTACATAGCTTTATTGTAACAGCTCAGAAAAACCCAACTGCATGACCACAAGGCAGATGGAAAGTCATAGAATAGTTTATTGCACTTTTCTTTTATTGCAAGCAGGCCAGAGGTCTTGGTTGGCAAACTGGTTCAGTAGGGCAGGCAAGTCTTTTAATCAAACAAATCAGATTGGGGCTTTTACACTGAGGGTGAGATCCAGAAAGCAAACAAGAGCCCATACACAAGGCAGCTAAACTCACTGAAAGGGGCAGACAAACAAATGAAGACAAACTGATGCAAGGTAGGTGTGTGTGGCTGAGATGCAGGGAAGGTAATTGGCGGGAAAAGTGTATGGAAGGTGAAGAGTGCCAGTAGATATTATGAGGGGTGAGTATTATTTGTGGAAAGGCTTAACCCAAACACTGAACAGATGCCTTTATCTAAGATTAGTCATCAGTTTATCATTGTTTTTAATAAGGACAATCACCTTTATTGGCCAAGTATGTTACACACAAGGATTTTGTTTCCGGTACAGAACCGATGGCAGCCATCTGCGGCACCAACTCAGACTGATGGCTCTAACCATCGGGGGGCAACGGGGGGTGGGGGTGGGGGGGGCTGGGGGTTCAGTGTCTTGCCCAAGGACACTTTGACACATGGACCGCAGGCACTGGGATTCAAACCGCCAACCTTCCGGTTGGGAGATGACTTCTCTACCCACTGAACCACAGTTGTGGCTTTTTTCCATAGTAATCCTTGAGATTATTTTATTGTCTAGCCCTATTACTACTTAATCTGTTTTTCACTTTTGGAATGGTGCCGTATTTCAGTCTAGTAATTGAATAATTATGTTAAGTCAGATGGCTTATGAGACAGGGAGGACCCCAATGGCAGGACACAAAACAGTCAGTCCGGACAAGACGTTAATGAGGATTTACAGAGTAAAACAGAAGAGTAGGGAGAGTTGGGTTCAGGGCGTAGGAGTGATGCAAAAGGCTGGGAGCTCAGGAGAGGGAAGAGGCAGGGGATAGACAAGGCACAGGCTAACTGGCGAGTGGGAGGCACAGGGCAGGCAGGGATCCACTCAGTGTCGAGGGAAGGTAGGTGAGTGGATCAAGGACAAACCAGACGTCGATGAGGAACAACAGGTGAGTGGGAGATGCAGGACTGAGGAGGCTCACTCAGTGTCGAGGTAAAGCTGGTTAGCAGATCAGTCATGGGACAAAAACAACCCAAACAGGGTGAAGGGAGACAAAAACACATAAGAGTCGTCCAGGACAACAGGTACAAAACTGAGAAGCAGAATTCTGGTAATAGCACAAAATAGCAACCACTAGAACGCAGCATAGGTAGCAAATGAACTGGCAATAAGGAGACGCCAGAGCTTTGGTTAAATGCAGTGGGGCCAATTGCTTGCACCTGTGCCGGTGAGCACGCCCTGTCGCTTGCCGTAATTGTCAGTTTGGGGAAGTGAGCAAATACCAGCTAAGGACCTACCAAATTAATGTGCAGCAATTTAATAGCAGTGTGCTCTTTGTGAACCCACAAACTCTGTCTTCAACTTGTTTTCACTGTATCTACTCCTCACAGTATTCGTCAAGGACATTAGGGCCAAGAGTGTTGGGTCTGTGGATCCTGGCCTTTGCACTTAATATTCACAAATATTGATCAGAACATCCTGTTGTAAGAACAATACACTGCACTGAGTTCTCAGATGTAGTGGTTTTCTGTGTGAAACATCATGAGTTTTCCAGTTTGGCTAGTATTTAATATACACAGACAGGCATGTGGTGCTAAATAGCATGCTTTTCTGCTTCATCAGTGAAATCTTTAGCCTGTAGCTTCTTCCTGCTTGTCTGCCTGACTAATGCCCAGAGTAGGGCAGCCTGCTGTGCAATGAGAGCTTCTAACTGCACAGTGACTTCTGTGGTGTCAAATATAATTCAACATCCCTTATTAATATACCAAAGGCTTTTAAACTCACTTGATTGAATGCATTTACTGTGTGTGTTTATAGATATACAGTTTATACACACATACAGTATACTGTGTGTATTTGTGTGTGTGTGCTGTCATATACAGTATAATGTGTGCATCTGTTCTCTCTTCCAGGTTGCGCCTTTGTCAAGTTCTCCACACATACTGAGGCCCAGTCTGCAATCAGTGCCCTCCACGGCAGCCAGACCATGCCAGTAAGTAAAGCTCACTCCCTCACAAAACACAGACACATACTCACTTCGCGCAACATCCACGGCATGCACACTACATCCACACCTCCCACCGCTCACAATAGTTATGTGCAGTTCAGCTCCCTTGATTGAAATCTATCTGCTCTCAGTGTTAATCTTACCCCCAACTTTAAGCTTTTATAGAAAGTGTAACCATCCTCACAAATATAACAGATACCACTGTCTATTTAATTATGATGGTACTGTTTTAAAAATCCAAATCTAATTTCCCAATAAAATAGTTTAGAATGCTAAGTGAATTTTCAGTGAGTCATCATAATCAGTGAATATAACTCTGGCGTGAGATTACATTTGCTTGTTATGTAAGCACACCGTGTCCTCTGAATTCTTTCCGTATTGGATTTAACATGAGTGCAGAAGCTATACTGCTCATTTGTATGTGGCTCATGTTTAGTTATGGTCCCTGTATACCTGATGGTGTCAACATAAAAGCCACTTACTCTGCACTCCATACCTGAATAGAGATATTCTCCGTGACATCTGGTGAGCAGACAGAGAGTCACATCCCATAATATACAGTGGCCTGAAGTATACTCTGCTTTTATCCTCATTTTTTGGCACTATCAACTCACAGAAGCAGGGAACCTGAACTCTTGCCCACCCTGTCTCACAGGTGTTGTGTTTCACTGCATGATTTCATTATTAATGGTTGCCAATGTGTGAGGAAAGCGGAGAGAAGCACTACAGAAGCCAGCTGTGTCATTTTGGCACAACCTCTGAATCAATCTAAGTGCAAATGACTGCAGGTCATGAGGAAATACTCAGGATGTCCATTCTCCATAGATACCCTGCTTCTCTGTTGCTCCATCCCCTACCTCTGCTATCTCTCTGCCCTCGCTCGTCTCTCTTTGGCAGCCTCTCGGGATATTAGGCAATAGACTTGTTTACTCCACCTTTCACCGCATTG
>NW_018127983.1:3066904-3088771 GCF_001952655.1 Monopterus albus
AGAGGGTGACTGAGTGAATGGACAGGATTTACACCTCCTGCTCTGGTAAATTGATTATAGAAATCTGATCAGCATCTCATATCCTGTTGCTGCTGGAGGAGAGGGCACAGTGTGTCTGCCTCACTGAGATTAGCAGACCACTGATGGTCCAATACGTCTAAGCAGAACAGTGCTATCCAGAGAAGAGTGATCCAAAGATCCTGGAAAAACCTTGGACCATACATCCTATGTGTCCATTTGAGTTCATGCTTTTTGCACTTAAGCTCCAGCTATAAGAATGTACAGGTACATTGATTGATTGACTGAATGAATGCAGAAATAAATAAGATTTAAATTACAACACTTTAGGATACATTTAGTTAACTTAAAAAGTAAAACAAAGAAAGGAATATCATTGGTGTCTTCAAGACAAGATATACAGCGTACTGTAAATGGCATCTATTGCTTTTTAACTAGCTAAGAAATGATCCATAGTTCTAATGAAGCCAAACTCAGCCTGCATACTGTATATATACGTGTGTGTGTATATGTACTTCTATACAAAGGCTGTCATATAAATTACTGTGAATAAGTCTCAGCAAATAGTATTGTTAGCTGAGGTGTTGAAGTGTGCTGAACACTGGGACTAACTACAGCAATTTGTTAAATTTCCTGCCAATTCCCCAAAGCACAAACACTGGCTCCTTAGAGTTTATGAGTGTGTCTGTATACATGCACAAGTGAATGTGTGTGTGTGTGTGCATATATAAACATCTACCAAGAAAAGCACTTTTTGAATAGATCATTTATGTGCACTTTCCATACTGCTCCTCTCTCTGTTTCATAGTCACGTGCTCATTCAGCCATGGGCTGGGGTCAAAGGCTCCCTGACTGATCTTATTTTCCATCTTGAAGGACTTGAGCTGAATTCATTTGTGTTATTTATGTAGAGGGGGAGTGGACATTTTTTATTTATTGTGTGTGTAGGTCAGGAAGGAAGTAGAAAATGTGTAAGAACTGTGTGAACAGCGCATGCAAAGATATATAGTTCATGTATGCATTTACTGTATGTGTTGAACATATACAGTAGACTTCTGTGTACTTTTGTGGTAGACAACAAACAAAAATTGTCTGCCATTTGCTAAATATAGCATAAAGTCAGTTTAAGAATGATTATAGCAAGATATTGGATGTGTGTGGGTTATAGGAGTGCATTTATGAGAGGCTGTTTAGGCCACAATTCATACTTTCTCACACAGACACAACTATACTCTTACACACACACTACTATACCCTCTTACATGTACAGTCATGCTTTTCTTTATTTACTTCCATACTCTCCTACACAATCTATTATTCTCTCTAAGATACGCAACGATACTGGAAGGGCATCCGGGATAAAACGTGCCAAATGTCAACTTGCGAGTCGTCAGTGGGACGATTCGCTGTGGCGACCCCTAAACGGGAAAAGCCGAAAGCGACTTTCTTATTTACTTAGAGTAATTGGGTATTGTGCAAATGGTTAATATGCTTATACAACGCTCATTTAATTGACGACCACATTTTGACCTTTGACCTTTGCCAGGACCTCACTTCAGTCATGCAGTGGAAACAAGGAGACGTCCAGTCAGCTAAGCTCGCTAACAGCTCGCTAACACCCCACATTTCCACCTGCTACCAGGTCTCAGGACACAACTTTTAATGTGTCAGAATTCAAAAATAAAACTCTGGACGGCCACGGACAGTTCGGTGGTGTTCTGCAGGATGTGCCTCTACGTGGTGCTGACACACTGAGCTCATGCAAAGGTAAGTTAGCCTTAGCTGAAGTTATGGGCTCAGTATTATCATCAGGACACTTGTCAACACTTGAGAGCATGAATTTAGTTTATCCCACTGAATGTTTCAGTTAGTCACATTTGTCATTAAGTTTGTGAAAACTTCAGCTGCTACAAGGCAGCAAGCTACACCTTAGTGAGATAACTGTAATGATTCTGTTCCACCTGTTTCCGTTCTCATGCTTTTATTTTGACATTACTTCTTGTTTTTGTAGTGTATTCAGGAGTTAGATGGCACAATAATCGTTTAGGTTTCTCTGCTGGTTTTTGAGATTAAGAATGTGGAGAAACATGACCATTAGAATAAGCGAGAGTGGTGCGGTGGGTAGCGCAGTCGTCTCCTAACCAGAAGGTTGAAGGTTTGAGTCTCAGTGCCAGCAATCCATGCGTCAAAGTGTCCTTGGACAGGGCACACTGAACCCTCCCCCTGTTGTCCTCGATGGTTAGAGCCATCGGTTGAGTTGGTGCTGCAGATGGCTGCTTTGGTTCTGTACTGGAGACAAATTCTTTGTGCATAACATACTTGGCCAATAAAGGTGATTATCCTTATAAATCTTTCTCTGTGTGATTTAACTACATCAGTTTAGCACATTTTAAATAAAAGTGGACATAAGTTCTTAACATCCATCTCAGGTCTCCATACTAAGTACTGGGTGGTAGATCATCTCAAGGCACCTTATTAAAGCATTTACACCAGGACTTGTACTGGTCTGTATATGATTTATACAAATGTGTTTCAAATATTGACTGCACTGTTTCATAATGTATCTTTCACCTCTGGTAATATAGATGCTATTAAATAAAATAAAAATATACTCAACACTCCACTATTATTGATGTCCTTTGTGAGAAATAGGACTGCTTGTACATACTAGCCATAAGAAAAAGTAGTGCAAAGCTTTTCTGTACACCCCAGGAATATTCTTTGTTTATTAAATTAATCATCTGATAGTGTAAACCAAGTGAAAGAGGCCTAACTTAATGAGAAACTTTATAGATTCTCTCAAACAAAACACCGACACTACACATGTAGCAAGGATGACTTCATACAGAAGGAATATTTTACTATTATAGTGCACAATCTGATTGATCACAGCAGTGCAGCAGAGTGGCCAACCACATCACAAGAGTAAACTTCAGAAATGTTTGAACAAAATTTGAGCATTTCTCTATTTCACTGTCCTTGTGTCCATGTCATGAACACTGAATTTTAGTTTTAGAGCTGGGAGGCCAGGTGCTACGTCAGCCGAACTGTGCTGCTCTTGCTGGGCAAGTGTGCTCACAGGTGAGGGTGGAGGCTGTCTCAGAGTGGTGCTGGCCACCAGGTCCATGAAGGAACACCTGCCATCTCCTCTCTAGGTGTTCCTCCTCTCTGCTCATGCATCCTGTGTTGCTGTATAGTAGTTTGAAGAGGCCTCTTATGAAACACTCTCTGCCACTGCCTAGAGCGAGACACAAGTACAAGTCAAAAGGCAAAATATGTCATAAAAACAAACAACACAAACTACAGTTTTGCACAATCACATATGTCAGCACAACATGAATACATTAGTACGGTGTAGCTTGCTGCCTTGTAGCAGCTGAAGTTTTCACAAACTTAATGACAAATGTGACTAACTGAAACATTCAGTGGGATAAACTAAATTCATGCTCTCAAGTGTTGACAAGTGTCCTGATGATAATACTGAGCCCATAACTTCAGCTAAGGCTAACTTACCTTTGCATGAGCTCAGTGTGTCACCACCACATAGAGGCACATCCTGCAGAACACCACTGAACTGTCCGTGGCCATCCAGGGATTTATTTTTGAATTCTGACATATTAGAAGTTACAGTGTGTCCTGAGACCTGGTAGCAGGTGGATGTGTGGGGTGTTAGCAAGCTGTTAGCGAGCTTAGCTGACTGGACATCTCCTTGTTTCCATTGTGTGGCTGAAGTGAGGTCCTGGTTGCCAATTAAACAAGTGTTGTATAAGCATATCAACCATTTGCGTGATACCCAATTGCTCCAAGTAAATACAACAACAACAACAAAAAAAAAAACATGACCCAATGTCCATGCTACACATGAATAATGAGTTGCAACTTGTCTGCCATGTTCTCCTCATGATTGGAAAGGCAGGCCAAAGCCCTCCTGTACAAAGATAAGCCAATCAGGAACTGAGAATTCAGTTGCATTTCTGTTGCAATCAAAGTCAGTTCTGTTTCAATCAAACTCTCTCACATACGCTATCAAACTCTTGCACACAGACAACTGTTCTGTCTTACATTTCACTCTCATTCTGTCTCACATTCACTGTCATGCTGTTGCTTACACATGACTATTCTCATTCACACAGACCATTAATATCTCTTACATTTGCTATTATTCTCTTTCACATATACTATTAAACTCATTTACATATTCTATCATAATTTATTACATATACAATTATTCCCTCTTACATAAACTGGTATGCAATAATATAATATATGTGCATGAAGTGTGTGTGTATGATAATATAATAATATAATAATAATATATGGTGCTGTCTGTGAAAGGGTGGGCCTATGATGGTGCATATAAGAGAGTATTGTGTGTCTTAGAGAGAATAAAAGATTGTGTAGGAGAGTATGGAGGTAAACCTATGATGGTGCATATAAGAATGTAAGAGGGTATAGTAGTGTGTGTGTGTAAGAGTATAGTTGTGTCTGTGTGAGAAAGTATGAACTGTGGCCTGAACAGCCTCCCATATGCATTGGCAGGTCACATGTAAGACCTTAGCTGGGTCTCCATCACATCCCTCTCATGCTCACTGCCACTATACCTTATCTTCCTTTAGCTATCACATGTGTACACACACTGCCATCGTTCAGGATATGAGTGGCTCAATTAAACATTTAAGCGCAACAGCTGTAAAGCAAATTGCTGAGATTCAGCAGGGCCTTGTAGGAAGTAAGTTCCAGGACAGAATTACACCAAGTTTCTATTTTAGTCCCTGAGACAGGGACTAAGATAGAAACATAGGAGCAAGATGAAGGAAGGATAAGAGCAGAACAAATTAAAGCAAATGAGGGAAAGTTTGCATAGAAGCGAGAGCTTGATGATGGAGACTGAAGAGAGGAGCAAAGAAGGTTAAAAGTGCCAGGATTTAATACTTGTCAAATGTATGTACCAGTATACCATCAGTATCAGTATGTGACTTACTCTAAATACTAAAAATAATAAGAAAAGGTGAACAATGCTGCCTTTTAAAGACTGATTTCAGCTACAGTAATGATGTCATTGTGTATTCAATGAGTTGTAGAGTTTTAATGTCAGTATTTCACAAGTGTGATTAATCTTTGTGTTGCTACTCAATACTTTTTAGTTAGGATTTATTGTTTAAGATTTGTCATCCCTCTCAGTGGATTTTCCAGCCCATGCAATTTACACTGTAATAACCTAATATCTTACAGTTTCATGGTTTGGACTTACGCTTCCTGATTTTCTGTTGTTTTTTCCCCGGATTTCCCAGTCTCCCCTATCACGTCCTCAACCAGTGTAATCTGCCATCATTGCATCCACCTGCGGTTCGTTATCGCCCGGTTCAGTCTCCTACATATACGCTTCTTTTCCGCTAATTTGCCGCTGGTTCATTGTGTACTCTCCACCAGATCGTTGAACGGTCTTTCCTGAACAGACCTTGGCGCTTTCATTCCTGATCAATGCTGTGACAGCTGTTTCCATATCTCTCCATGAGTGCCAGTGTTTGAGCTTACCTGTGTGGCGACTCCCCTTCACTCCTGCACCCCAGCCAGCTCATTCCTCATCTCTCCGTGCCTCTCCAGTCATCTGCTACCCTGCAGCTACAGTATATCGTCTCATCTCCCGGTACCTGCTCTTCCTCTGCAATGCTTTCCCAGCCAGTACCTGCTTTACCTCTCCTGCACCCAGTAACCTGTCCTTTTGTTCAATAAACACTTTTTGTGTTCCACTCCCAGTGTGTGTCTGAATATATTGGGTCCACCACCAGCACCCAGTTGTGACATATAGTCGTCCATTAGTTTACCAGCTGAAAGAAAGTGTGTGTGAGGGGGGTGCTTTATTTGAATACAGTAATAAGCATGACACAGTATCGTGGAAAGTGCATTAAACATTGCTGTGTGCTACTTTGAACAGAATAAAGCAGTCAGATTTTTACCTTTTGAATGGATTATATACAGTATATTACAATCTATGCTATGCTGAACTTCAAACACATCAAATGATTTTCAGAAGAGCAACACATGCTACATACTCACATTATTGAGTGAACCACTCTGGTCAAATGAATTTTTAATACTAAGTTGTAATGTCTTGAGTATAAAATAGTTTTTCAATCAATTTTAGGCAATGTGGATGGAATGTGATGCCATATGTTTTGGAGAAACAGACAGCTTTAGTGGCAATGTACTTTCAAAAGTGGTCGATTTTATTTTGCAGTCAGTGATGAAAAAATAACATCTCTTGTAAGAAGGCTGAAATCACATTTATCATAAAGATCTCATATATTCTTAAATTTAGTTCTTGTTCTAGAACTTGAAAAGAATCATAAAACAGTATGACTAACCCACATAGACAGGGACACCATTCAGACTTTCACCACTTGAAACCAGTGCAGTTGTGTGCCAATACAAAACACAGGGCCAGCTTTGCTTCTGGCTTCACCCTTGCAAGTTAGCAAAGAGTACAAATCAAAGAAATATGGCATATATAACTGCACATGCAACTATCACCTGTATTCGCATAAAGGTGTATAGCTTGGGCACACACAAACTCTCACTGGCAATGAGGAAGAACTGTAAAGAAGCTTTCCTCGTGGTTCTGAATCTCTGTTATCCTCCTTGTTTAACTCCCCTTCCTACAGTGACTCTCCAGGCAGCTGGGAGCCTCACAGCAGGGGGATTCTGCTCACTCTTGGCAGCTTTAAAATTTAATGAGACTTTTACTTCACACTTCATCCTTCTCTCTTTTTAGTAATGAAGATTCTGCTCACTGATAACTTGAAAGGCATAAATGGGAAAACCTGGGAGATAAACAAATGTGGCAACAATTGCTTAGCCATAAGCTATGACATTCAGGTGTCCTGAGGAGAAGCAGTGGGAGGGCAAACTCACTGTATAGACCTCTTTGAAAAAAGATTTGTGAGATTGAGATATACATGCAAGAGTATGAATGGGAATGGCACAAAGCTTTTATATACCCTGGTCAATTCACAGTAAATGTTATTCAAGCAGGCCCCCTCCAGATCTAGTGGGGCAGCTGGTTGACTGCAGAGCTCCAACTCAGATTATAAAAGTCAGCCTTCCCCAGAATTTAGAGAAGCAGAGTAGGAACGCACAGCTCTCATTACCAAAGATGGCAGGCCTTCATAGTGAGAGGGAGTTAAAATATTCAGTATGTACTAGCACATCTCCTCCTCTGTATTCTGGTCCTGCACTGCCTAGTCCTGGATGCTCCAAAAGTTAAACCTCACAATAAAGTTATCAATGCAAATAGTAAAAAGCAGGACAGGTGTAACAGACAAACCCAAATTAACCTTGAAGTTACTAAGCATAGTCCTGTTGTGTGAGTGAGAAACAGAAATGATATGGCTTGTAGTTTATGTTGCTCTGTCTCTTGTTTTTATATTGTCTGTTGTAAAATAATGTATATGGCTCAGTCCATGGTTCTCAATGACCAGGAAAACTGTTGTCCCAGTGTGCCAGTATGGCATATACAGTAAGAAGCAAAACAATTATTCACTCAGCTGGCCAGAGTACAGATGTCAGGCGGCTTTACAGTCTAATAATTAGTCTGTCAACCAGTTAGCCAACAATCTAACCAACTAGCCTGCCCATCAGTCAATCATTCACCTAAATAGACAATCAGCCATATAGTCAGACAGCCAGCTAACCAAGTGGCCACTCACCTACAATCCTTCAAACCTGTGAATCAACCACTGAGCAAAGCCTGGAAGAGAGGTCTAGGGGGAATACTGAGAAAAGTGGGGAGAAAGAAAATCCATATGCCACAATCCAAAGGTCCAGTGCCTGTCTTTGAACATCTCTAGCTATCAGCAGATGTCTTTATTAGCCAGTATCCTCAGCCTCATTCAGGAAAAATGCAAAGAAAAAGAAAGAAAAACTATAATGCAATTTTGTCATTTATAAATGCTTGTCTACATTTCAGCCCAATGCCTGCCAGGTTTCACCCAGATTCAAACAAACCAAGAAATAGCCTAGTCCTTCAGCCCTTTAAAAGCCCAATCCCCATCCTTCACTCCCCACACTTCACCAGTCACCACTGTTATTGGCAATCTTGCATCAATTTCAAGGGGCCTCCTATCATGACTGACAAACAACCTTTCTCCACTGTCAGATCAGAGTAATATTTCGGCCTTTTATGTGGATCGATTGGCCAGTTTGGGGGCACAGAGGGGGAGGAGAGGCGGAGCACGCAAAAGGTCAACTGTAGTGCTAAATCATTTGAAGATTTTAATGAAGGGTGTGTGGCAGACACACCTGCTGGTTTCATTATTGGGCTGCAGAAAGAGGTAATGTTGATAAAGGGATGGCTGGCCACTGCCACAGTGACAAGAAGTGGAATGCTGAAGTAGAAAGAGCAAAACAGCAGAAATTGCCCTAAAAGAAATATTTTTTCTGAAGAACACTTTCACCAAGGTCAATAGCAACCTCAGCCAATTGTAACTTTAATTTCAAATCAGTGTGCAGATTGTCTAACCTCACCCATAGGGAAGAGCACCAAGGTTTTATATATACACTGTACTGTACCAGTAAGGAAAGCTATTGTAAAAATATAAAGTGTTCATGCACAGCAAGGCCACTTTGCCTCAAGTGACTTTACGCAATACACTACTGTAATTTGGCAGTTTATTAGGTCCACTTAGCTAAAGCTAATGCAGTCTAAGGCAACAGTCCTACAATTAATCCTCCCTTCATAAATGTTAAAATGTTCCCTTTTTGTTCAAGCTATTTCAGAGAGGTGTTGATTCAACTATATGATCATTTTGGAGGCTGATGTTTGTGCTGCTGTTGAACCATATTACACAGAGAGCTGTTTCCAGAGATAGAGTGGGACAAAAAAAAAAGTCCTGGCTGTTTTTACCAGATAGGACTACCACAACCAGTAAATATTCCACCAAACCTGCTCAATAATTATAAATAAATAATAAATATTAAGTGCAAGCATCTACTGTACATGTTTCTGCTTTTGTTACAGCACAGTTACTCTTGGGTATTGCTCTATAATCAGTAAATAGTTTTTAAATAAACACAAGGTGTTCTAGACCTTAATTCTAGGACATTGGTGTCTTTGAAAAATAAAGAAAAAAGACTTGGTAACATATCTTCACTCTAGAGTGGAAGAAGGAGGTGAAGATGATGGAGAGAGGGGCACTAATTGTACTGTCCTTATCCTCATGCCAGGGTGGAGCAAAGAGATAGAAATGATGTCAGGGCTCAATCTCAACTTTTCTGTCAGTATCTCACAACTGTACTGGATCCTACTTTTAGTGCCCCAAGTCTAACAACCATGATCCCAAATTAAAGTCTCTTATTTACACTTTACATTACAAATATGTCTAATATTTTCAGAATCAGAATCTGCTTTATTGGCCAGGTGTGTTGGACACACGAGGAATTTGACTCTGGTACATCGGCTCTCAATGTAAATGTACATATCCCCATGCAAGGAGCAAGTAAACAGTAAACCAGCATAAGGCTGTGTAATATAGCAAAATAAGCAGTATTAACAAGCAACAAACAGTGCAAACAATGCAAAATAAGCAGTATAAACAGACATTTTGTTTCAGTATGGTGTAATGTTTATACCTCACCATCAAAGTTCTGCTAGTTATTCTCTGATCTTATGTTTGATTACAAGCTATTGCCTATCATTAGCTTTACTTATTGTAATGTAAATGCGGACCTTCTGATTGACTTTATTGCTGGCATTTGCAGAAAGCAGGGTTAAGTGTCGGTGCTCTCTTTTTGTCTGATTATCTGTTCCCTCTGCCCTCTCAGGGTGCTTCCTCCAGCTTGGTGGTCAAGTTTGCCGACACAGACAAAGAGCGTACCATCAGACGTATGCAGCAGATGGTTGGGCAATTTGGCATCTTCAATCCAGCCATTGCTCTTCCCTTCAGCACTTACAGCTCTTACGCACATGCGGTGAGTTGGAAAAGACATATGCAATGCACACACAGTATAAGCCACCCTAGTCTTGGCCTATGAACCACTAAAGCTGCAGTAATAATTTATATATTAATAATGTATTAAAAGACTTCTGTAACAGGTGTTGTCTGTGGTGATGAACCTCCAGATCAATCTACGTTTCCCTTCAGGTCGAGGGAGATCAGCAGATCAGCATCTTTCAGCTCATTTTTAGTTAGTTTGTTTTTTATAGTCTGCAACTTTACTGTTTTGTGTCAGTGGCATTTTCATTACATCATCAGTAGGTAGTGGTTTTCATACTGTAATCTGTCTGCCCAGCACCAAATGACAGACAAGGTTGGCAAGTAGCTGGTAAACACTCCATGTTTACCAGCTAAAGCAACAGAAATTGCCCCCAGGAGTTGAAGGGAAGCAAACCAGTATGAATATTTGGCATCACTGATTGGAGGCCAGAAACACAATTCCAAATATATCCCAATATTGCTTCATATCTGTGAAATATACAGCAACATTAACTGTGTTTCACCAGATATGCTGGTATTTGCTAACAAGTTTTTCACATCAGCCTAAAATCAAATAGTATGTCAGTGTTCACACACTTGTTTCTGCTTCCCCAAATAATCAGTTAATATCAGTTAAAATCCATGAATTGTTTGTCTTTTATTCCACCAACCATAGAAACGCAAGAGTCTGGAAGCTACTCTATATTTGATGTAGCCAGTATGCTGAAAGCAAATGTCTGTAGAGCTTGAAAATGTCCAACTTGGGTAGACTCAAATCCTTCCCATGGATTGGATCTAGGGACAATGAGATGACTGACCTAAATGCAACACATCGACAGACATGGGGTTGTCTCAAACAGAAGACTTACGCCATCAGAATAACATAAAGATGAACTATGACACATAGGAGGATATTTCACTAGTCAGGACCAGTCTTTAATTGATGTTAATGTGGGTGAGGTGAGTTTGTGTGACTCAAACCGATGCTACTTGGTGACTGTTAGGGCATCTTGGGGGAAGTCTTCCTGAGAATCAGCGTGGCTCTCGGGCGTGACAGATCCTCCATGGGAAGTAGGAAAACAAGATGAGGGAAGAGGAGAGACAGGAGGATGGAAAAGAAGAGAAGAGGACAGAGGAAGAACAGTAAAATTTTAGGAGAAACAAAAGCACTCGGTGGCTGGAGTGAGGGGCATTTGTAAGCAGGTGACAGAAAAAGGTGTGTGTTAAGATGTGGCCGTGCTCCTGAAGTTACGAAGTTCATCTTCATTTACGGTGCTAAGGTTTTACAGCTCCTTTTTTGACAATAAACAATGACATTACATGTGTTCCTATTTACTAAGGTAACAATGGGGTTTTGTCTTGGAGAAAAAGAAGAAAAGCACCACAGCTGGAATTTGTACGTTTTGTCGAAGGGGTTCCTGGTCAGGGACTGCAAAATAAGGAAGGAGAGAATGGAAATTTATACAAATACCCACAGCACCGGATTTACCACCACTCCTGCAGGGGGCATTGCTACTGAAATTTAACGTCAGGAGAAAACGAGTGTAAATCATGTAGACCTGGCAGCAGTTATTTGTGTGAAACCTTTTCCGAGTTAAGAACATTAGAGGAGATTGTGAGGGATTTTTACAGGCTTTCAGGTCAAATGCCTCAATTACCAAACAAAATAAAAGATGATTTGACTGGCAGGACACTACTTTCTTCTATGCTCCCTCTCCACATACTGTGGAATGGAGGCACCAGCTCCTTATAAATGTTCTTGCGTTCAAACTCTGGTGGAGCTGTGCTCATTTACATTATCGGTGTTAATAAATACGTCACTCAATTGAAAAATTGGGGTGCAGCAATATTTGGTGCTTCTGATAATAATTTGTAACAGGCTCAGTGAAGAATGCCCATAGTGTGTTCCAGCAAGCAAATTGAAAAAAGTAAGTAGGGAGATTTTACTGTGATTTTATAGATAAAGAACATGGAGAGCCTCTGTACTTAAATCAAATTCCTTGTGCGTTTGAACATACTTGGCCAGTAAAGCTAATTCTTGTACCAAGTGTGTAATATAATGTAATTCCCACTGGGTTGATTAGTGCATTGCTAACATTGGATATAAGTGTATTTTAATTTACATATGACTCTGGATATACCTTGACTTGGATGTAATTTGGTCCAAATAAACATCAGAAATATTTAATCACCAAAATGTTAAAGTGGTTTTAACTATACAACTTTCTTGTTTTCACATTTTTGTGTTTTGATCTCTACTTAGTTGATCATTCATTGTTGCTGGTGAAAATTAGCTTACCAAACTATCACCACTGCCATCAGCAGCACTCTTTGCTTCTCCTCTTCAGCAGTGCTGCCATGCCATTACATCCAGGCTTGCACCACCCTCAGCATGTAGACGCGTACAGATTTAGTGAGCTTGTACCTCCAACCCCTTCATCAGCTTCCCTTGGCCCTCCACCCTGCCTGATGCACCCCCCTCAGGGCATTGCCCGTGCATGGCACTTTGATGAGTTCAGATGCAGCCTATGCAGCCCCTCTCGCCATGTGCCCCCTCTGCCCTCTATCACATTGTTGTTCTACCCCCCAGACACACACTCCATCCTTCCCTCTGGGTCCATATGACGCTTCGGGGCCACATGACTCAGAATATTCAATGGGCAACTTATCTGCACACAAACTTTCATCTTCCTTGCTGACACACACACACACACACACACACATGCACACACATTTGCACAAACAGGCTGAATGAATTTAAGAATGCTTTCAACCTGGACCTCTGTCATTACACACAGCATAAATACACATAAACTTCCACAGAGAAGGAGGAACACATTCGTTTTTCTCTGTGCTTATTTGGATGTAAAAGTTATATATTTTTTCTAAATGCCAGAATTAATTCTTGATGTTAGCCAGGGCTTGGGGGCTTATCCATTTCCCTCATTTTCATATCACAGCTCTGGGACCCAGTGTGAAATGTGCAAATTGACCATCCCATAGTAATTGCGAGGCCATCTCTTGTGCTCTTTCCAGTAAAACTCCCACCTTCATTACCATTCATGAAATGCAGCCCTTTCCCAGGAAATGTGGAGAAATGCAAATGTTTAAGGGGTGGTGGAGGCAGTGGTGGTCTGCAGGGAGAACCATTGTGCCGCGCTCAGGTTGGCCATGACTCTTATTTACTGTGGCAGAGACCCGTGTCGGCTCATACAGACGCACACAAGAGCATACACACTCACACTCGCTGCACAGCAAATGCCCATTCTCTCTCGGTCTCCTCACTCACTCTCTCACACACACACATACTGTACAATATGACAAAGAACAGGATGATGCTAGGAAATTGAGTTCCGAGTGAAAGTAACAAGGGCACGGGGGATCCTTCAGCATTAGAGAGAATCAATTACCATTAAATCTGAAGGAGAAATTGCACATTTGTGGTTTCTCGACACAAAGATTATACAGCATGAATGATGGTAGTGTAGGTGAAATTCCCCTTGTATTAGTATTATAGATCATAGAGACTGTGGATGCCATGTACCTGCCTATAATGAATTCAGCAAAATAAAGCAAATCAGTGGAGAAATGAAGAGGCAAAGCAACCTTGGAGATAAACTCACTTCAACTTTTGATAAAGTAATGAGTGCACAAAACACAGTAATGGATTATCAGTGAGACTCATGCTTTCATGTTTCACTAAAGACTTATTTAATGAATTTAAATACTCATTTGGACTGCTAGCTAGGAAATAACATGGAATAAAGGAAAATATTAGTTATCTCTAGTTTGGATGTGCAGCTTGAGTAGCAGTTATGATTACATTACAGTGATGGGTGCTGGCTACATGCTCATGGTGTGTAGTCTTGATTACCCAGTAGCCACCGGGAGTGTACTAAAGTGATATGATGAATGCTTCTTTACAGTAAGATAAACTACACATATTCTCCCAAGATGAAAAACCTGTAGTGACAGGAAAAGGACTTTATCTCAAAAAACACACTACATGTTCACCTACTCTCCATATACACTAGCCAGTAGAAGAGGTGATGGCACAGTATAGAATACAGATGTAGGGAGAGACGATGTATATACAGGTAGCTAGAATCAGGGAGTACAGTAAATGGTAAATTCAAAGAGCAACCCCTCCACTACAGCAGTGGATAGGATTATAGAGCTGAGCTGACAGCTAGTAAATTGGATTTTAGTCAAACCAGGAGAAGGAGGGGGGCTCTGAACACAAATTGGAGGGGTACAACACTGACAACATATGCCAAAAATGAGAAATGTGCCATTTTTATGATAGAAACAGACACTCAGTGTGCTTTGACAGGAGACATCCTATTTGCAAAAAAAAAAGGTGATTTCATAAAGCACAAGCCAAAGGAGAGGGAGACAGCGATATTCCATGTTTCATTCCAGTGTTAGTGGTGACTGATAATAGCTTTCTCATGAATTGCTGAATGCAAGTGTTGCCTGCTTTTATTACCTTTTGTATTTCCCCTTCAAGAAACAAACATCGTATTTATATGTTGTTGTATTTCATTCAAGTCACTTTTCTTCCCTCATCTGCTAAAGCTCTTTGTGAAGACAGCCATTTTAGTTTATCTTGGTCTCTTTAGGTGGAGGACTACATCCTGTGTCAGAGGACAAGAGAGAAATTTTAGACACCTCCAGCACCCTCTTGCCTCCGTAAAACATGCATTAGACTGAGTGTGAGATAGATAAATGAGAGGAGAGAAAATGGTTTAACTTTGTGCTAATAGTGACAAGTGTGTGGGTGGATGAGAGGGAGGATGATGACTGTAAACTCACATTAGGAAACATCTCCCCCTGTTGGAGGAGAGCCTTTTGCAACACAGCACACATGAGAAATGATGTTAACAGAGTACTGCATCATTCAGCTGTACTGTAAACTGCATGCACACATACACACAAAATTATGTGTGTGACCTGTGTTAGATGTGTTATACTTGTGAGGACTAGTCCTTGACTGCCCCTGCATGTGTCTACATACATGTACATATATAGCTAAGTACATCAGAGATGAAAAAAATCTTGTTGTGGAAATACAGTCTGCTAGCATGGAGGTGGCAAATGAAGCCCTTAAGCTTCAGTCTTCTGTTTTCAGTCTCTTAGTTCACCTCATTGACCCACTGTCTCCTTCTCTCTCTGATTTTTTTTTCAACCTTTTCCACCCGCTTCCCACCCCCTTTGCCTTGCTTTGTCCCCCCCCCCACACACCCCACCTCCCTTCGTCCCCGGCTGGTGGGGCTATAAGGGGTCACATGTGACTGTGCTGAGAGTCAGCGAGTCACAAAGCAGCGCTACAGAGATAATTGCCATGTGATAAAGAGGTGATTGCCTGCTGGCACCAAGGGAGAGTAATGCCATCAGGTTGCAATAAAAAAGCAGATGTCTGACACTAAATGAATGCTGCTAGAGCCCGAGCAACTTTCTTCGCTCCCTTTCATCTCATGTGCTTTTTTCTTTTTTGTTCCCCTTCTTTCTGTCTGCCTTTTCTTCCCTCTTGATTTCTTTTTAAGAGGAAACAGAAAAGGTTGGAAAAGGTTGCGTCTGTGATGATGAACTTGGTCGTGCTCATTCTCCACCGGAGACATTTGCTGGGTAGTGCAAAAATAAAGAAATAGGAATGGCTTTTGATTATAATGCCTTTGAAATTTTGAAAAAAGAAGAAAGAAGTGTGTGCATATGAAAAGTGAAATGGAATGATCTTTAATATCTCTGTCAACATAACTGCTCTGCTTTCAGCTCTTCATTTTATTTTATTTTATTTTTTATCAGAGCCAGTTTGTAATAACCACTGCATCCCAACATAATTACATGCTTGAGTTTCCAATTTGCTGCATTTTAATTTCAAACGAAACATCAGTGAATGCCAGAGCTGTTATCCATGACAATCTGACGGATGGCATTAAGGACTGCATTATCGAAGACTTGCATTAGGAGAGAGGCTAATATTCTAAAGTCACTAGTGCTCACTCCCACTCCATTATTACTCCACCCAGGCCTGCAGCTTGTATAAGGCCACAAGGCCCACAGTGAATAGGCTGCAAGCTTATTAGAGTCAGCCATAAATCTCCAGTCCTCCCTGAGCCAGAGAAAAGACAAAAAAAAAAAAAAAAAAAAAGTGAGCGGTGTGACAGTGTATTTATTCTGTAATACCAGCCCAGTCAGAGCCTTCATGCTGAAGTCCAACCCTATTCACATCCTAATAGGGGGCAGTCACAACAGTGCCAGAGCAAGGGAGCCCCAGATCCTCTAGACCTCTTTGTTTGCTTCTATGTCATGCTTTTGTTTAGTTTCGTGCTCCCTTGCTGTCTTTTGCAGCTATGCCCCCCTTAACAGCTCAATTCATCTTATGTGGAAAGGAATGGAAGAACCCCATTTGTCACATTGATAAAATTATGCAAATGACAAAAGGCATTAATAGATAGCAGTGGCAAGGCATGTGGCTAATGGATGAGATGCCAGTGCTGGGCATTTTACACTGGGACAGCCGCTTTCAGGTTACCTGACAGGGGCACTGAGGGAAAATAATTGGCTTTTCTCTTGCAGGGTCTCCATGCAAATAGAACGAGAGTGGCATTCTATACCTTCACTGTCTCACAATATTGTCATTAGCATTAGTGCCAGTGGCAGAGGAGTTTGATTTCTGCTTATATGAATGAATCTCAGGCCAAGGCCATCAGCAGCTCCCTAGACACCAGGCAGCTATGCAGTATTAAACAGATGCAGAAATGGGTGTAAGAGGTCGGTCCATCCATATTCGTATTCTTATACCACACAGGTCTGCATGCCTGATGGGCAGCTACACAACCTGCAAAACATTATTGATTTGCTAGATAAACCCACTGGTTCACAAGCTGCAAAAGCCATTGTACAGTGATGGATTTTCTTCTGTATCAGGCATTCAGCATGTACTTTGCACAGGGAGAATTTAAGCTGAGTTGTGCAAACTCATATAGTCTCTATTGCTTTTCATGCATGTTGTGTGGATGCGTGTGTTTGTGTGTGAGTGCAGTGCAGGGCAACGGTGCATGTGAGCATGTGTTATACATATGAATAAACACTGTGGGCTGCATTTGATGGAAAATAGTTGCACCTCTCACTTTATGCTGAGTAGATAATGGATGAAAGTCACCTGTCCCTGTTACAGTATCTTCCAGTTAACATGCTCTGTTACTAGCATGATCTTGAATTTGAGCTGCAAGCTATGCCCCCCTTTAAAAATATTGTTTAAATCACTCAGAATTTTGAAACAGGCTGAGTGGAGGTCTACAGTACTTGACCACAGATCAAAGTGTTTGTTTGTCATTTAACGTGGTTCCACTCCCAAATGCATTCTGTTTGTAAAATGCCATCTATTTTAATAAAAGTAGCCCAGAGACAGTGTTAGTGGTTTCCAACTGAGCTCTAAAGCAAAGCAAAATTCGAAACTCTGAATGAGTGTCAGGCTACAAGCAGCAATCATTATAAATCAAAAAAATTAAAAAAATTACAGGAGAGTAGACGATTTCTCTTGCAGTTCTATGCAGTCCAACAGAGTATTGTGAAGCTTCACGATAGTAAGGAAAACACATTGCAGCTCTTCTATAAACTTTGCCTGTTCCCTAAACACAGAAATAATGTGCACATGTCAATGCCTTGATTTGTATGAGCCCAACGGACAACTATTAAATCGTTTCTGCAGCTGGTGACAAGCTCCCTGCTGGGAGGAGAGACAGATTCACTAAACATAGGTTGACAGGCTTCTTTTTTCTTCCCTTTCTTTTATTCCATTCTACTTTCTCTGTATTTTCCATGCACTATCTATCCATCAACCTCAACATCCCTCCCTCCCTCTGTTCAAGCCCTGCCATGTTTCTCTCTCCTCTCTCGCTCCCCTTCTCTCATCTTTGTCTGACTTGTTCACAACTTACTATATTTTTCATTACCATCTGTCCTCCTCTCAACTCTCACATCTCGTTCTCCCTCTCACTCTCACACATCCTATCCAACTCTCCCTTCCACCACCCATCTCTCCATGTCCCTCTTCTTTAGCTCATGCAGCAGCAGGCAGCCATCATGGCAGCAAGCCACGGAGGTTACCTCACGCCTAGCGTGGCTTTCCCTGCCACACAGATCCACCAGATGGGGGCGCTCAATATCAACAGCCTCCCACCCACCCCCATGTCGGGTGAGATTCATCAAACCCTGGGTGAGCACAAAGTTTCATTCCCTTTCCTCTTGTGAGTGTGTGTTTGTGAAGTGAAGTTGGGTTAGTGATGAAAGGAGCAGGGTCTTGTGTATGCTTGTGAAAATGTCTTACTGGAAGTGTCTAGGTTTTGTATTGTACTTGGGTATTTTGATTTTGTACTATTTCATACTTCGACTTCACTACATTTTAGAGGTAAATATTGTGCTTTTCACTCCACTTCATTTATTTGATAACTATAGTTACTAATTAGTTTTCAGAACCAGATTAGTGCTAAAATTACAGTATTATCATAAGACTTTATTGATCTCCGGTGGCAAATTCACAAGCTACCCAGCAGTAATTCAGATTATAAGCATATATGCTAGTTAAAACTACTGTAGTTCCCATTTACCAGCTGCAACATTAAATGTAATGAACAAAATAATGTATCAGTACTTAATCAAATCAAATTAATGCAACATTAATGTTAAATGTGCCATTCTGCATAATGAATACTTTTACTTGTAACACTTTGATGCTAATACTTTACTGTATGATTACATAAGTAACATTCTGAATGCAGGACTTTTACTTGTAACAGAGTATTTTTACACTATTGAATTATTACTTTTACTTAAGGGATCTGAGTATTTCTTCCACCACTGACTGTCTTTAAGTGTAGCACATAAAACACTAGAGCTGCAGCAAGGCCAGAGGATAGTGTGCCTGCTTCCTGGTAATCCAAAATTATTCCACTGGAGAGAAAGAAAGACTAAGACGAAAAAAAAATTGTTGGATTTGCATGTTTATGTTGTTTGAGAGTGCAGAAAATATTTAGGGATACCTGCAGCAGAATAAAGAATATCACTAAGTAAGTTTACGCACAAGACACTCATTTCCCATAGTACTTTGACCTTGTGCTTTGAAGCACTTGTGCATGATCTGCATGCTTTCGGTTGGTTTGTTTTCCATAACAAGCACTTCCTATGCAAATACATTACAGCGGAAAGGGAAGGACTTTGAAATACCTATCCGATGCATAACATTTGCTTATTCAGCAGTGCTTCATTTTTCTTGAGACAGAGGAAACTTGAAGATTCTCCACTTGAGCTTGAGCAGAAATAAATAATACAGCATCTGAGACTTTGTGATCCTTAGCTCAACTGCTTTGTCAACACTGCAGTATTGACTTCTTAAGGTTATGACTTTGGTAACTTTAAACAATATGTGAAAGAGAACCACCGGCAGTGCAACAAGGCCTGTTTTAGATTTTCTTTACAGCCATCATACAAAAGTTACTACAAACTTGCTGCACTATATCAAATCCTCTCTGTACTATGTCTTCTTTGGGGAACAACAGATATTTTCTTAAGTTAGTTTTCTCTTCACTTCTTTATCCAAGAAGAGTGGAGTGTTTTATTGTATAAAACCTGGTACCTGTTAAACTCATTTCTCCCTGAGTCAGTTCAATTAAAATATACAGAACATATAGCAGACCAGGTGCAAAAATAAACACTACAGGTCCTTTTTAACCTTTTAATCAAGCATGTTCCCACCTAAAGGCAAAACAATCTATGTACACAGAACATGCCAGTGGGCACACACATGGTCTAGATGTACAGTACATAATTTCCAGCAATGGGAATATATTTAGCAATATATTTAGAGAGGAGGTCTATTTGTCAAATATTCATGGTGATTTTTTCAGTGCAAAGTGTGCACCTTTGGGCGGGCATAATCAATCAGAGACAGTGATTAAAAGTGGAGCTCAGTCTTGCTGAGAAGCCTCTTATTTTGATGGCTAAAGCACTGACAGTATGGCAATTCAGAGCTTTGTTTTCAGCATGAAACACAATAGTGCTGATGAAAGATAGTGCAACTGTATTGCAAGGAACTCAGTATGTATGTGTGTGTGTGTGTGGGTTGGGGGGACTTTATCCTCTATTCTGATAGCACTGTTTGTGCTGTTTGTCTGTCTCCTTTGAATTGTAACTTCTCGAAAGACAAAATGCGCCTTGCAGGAAAGAAAAGATTGTTGAATTTTGTATTAATATATATTTTGTACAAGTTTAACAAAAGCACTTATGTATAAGGAAATGTAAGGAAATTTTATATCAGTTGATAAAGCCAGGAGCTCATATTTTGGCTAAGGCAAAGAAAAATATGTTTATACTTGTGTTGCAGAGTTAGAGCGAGAGAGAACATGGAAGAGAAGTGAGTGTCTGTGATTCTGATGTGTGTGAAGCGGTGCCGTTTATCTGATTTCAGACATGCCACTCTGTAACCCACGGTCATCTGATTACCTTTTATTATTGGATGTAATATATTATTAATCACTGAGAGAAAGCATGGCTTTTGTTAGTGTTCAAGGACTGTCATAAATATTATATATTTTAATTTTGAGTGTGACTGCCAGCAGCTGCAGGAGTAGTGGTCTATACTGTGTTGGTATACATAGCTATTTCTTCTTTTTCAAACTTGGCTATGACTTATTTAGAGGTCACTGAAGGAATTACATAACATTAGAATAAGAATCACTTTTATTGGCCAGGTGTGTTGGACACATGAGGAATTTGACTCAGGTACATCGGCTCTCAATGTGCAAACAATAAACCAGCATAAGGCTGTGTAATATAACAAAATAAGCAGTAATAACAAACAGTGCAAACAATGCAGAATAAGCAGTATAAACAGACAGTAAACAATGCAGACAACAAGGAATGTTCGTTAAAATGAGATAAATAGGGATAAGGGATAAAAACAGAGTACTTAAAACTAGAAACTTGTACGAGTCTGTATAATCTGTACAATGTATATATACAGGTGTTGCACTGAGGGTTATTGTCCAGTCATACTGTCGTTGGTTAAGTGTTCATCAGAGTGACAGCCTGGGGGAAGAAACTGTCCTTGTGCCTGGTTGTCTTGGTGCACAGTGACCTGTAACACCGTCCAGAGGGGAGGAGTTCAAACAGATTGCGTGAGGGGTCTGCAGTGAATCTCTCCGCCCTCCTTTTGGCCCGTGAGGTGTACAGGTCCTTCATGGAGGACAGGTTCACACCAATGACCTTTTCTGCAGTCCTCACTGTCCGCTGAAGTCTGTAATTGTCTTGTTTGGTTGCTGAGCCAAAACAGACAGTGATGGAGGTGCAGAGAACAGACTGGATGATTCCTCTGTAGAACTGTATCAACAGCTCCTGGGGCAGGTCGCAGATTACTGGCAAGGTTGTCTGTATAAGAGGGCCAAGAGACTCTGACAATACTGAGAGACTGTAGGATGTCTGCCACGAGTCAGTGGAATAATTCCTTGTAATATCAGAATCTGTATTTGTGGGCATGGGACCAGAGTACTTCTCTGTTTTGAAGGAAGTTTAATTTATGCATTAAGTTCTGTCATCTAAATTAGACCTCAAAACACATCTATAAATTTTGACAATCAGTGGCTGTGTTAAAAAGTACAAAGGCATGAAAGTTCAAAAGTTTCACATCATGTCAGGTTTGCTCGGCCGCTCTGGCCTCCCTCACCTTTCCTACTGTCTCTTACCCATTAACACTAATCACGTTCACCTGTTCCTCACTCCCTTATCACCAGCTGCACTTGATTAGGTTGCTCACTATATTACCCGGTTTCACTCCTCAGTCACTTGCCAGTTCGTTCTAGTCTCTAGGCCATTTTTTCTC
>NW_018127983.1:3089173-3089713 GCF_001952655.1 Monopterus albus
CCCCCGCCCCGCCACCCGTGCCACCAGTCCCCGCAAAGCCCCACACATACCTGAGCCCGACACTTTCGACGGAAACGTCAAGAGTTGTCGGGGTTTTTTGCTGCAGTGCCGCCGGGTGTTTGACCACCAGCCCCGGACCTACATCACTGACAGAGAGAAAATCAGCTACATCATTAACCGTCTCTGAGGGAAAGCACTGCTCTGGGCCGAGGCTGTAGACTCACAAGGACTCTTCATCAGCACCTCCATATCAGACTTCATGGATGAACTCAGGTAAGTTTTTTCGCCATCTTCACATCACAGCCAAGCTTCTAGGGAGCTTATGACAATACGCCAGGGGGCTCGCCGTGTCTTTGACTATTCCGTTGATTTCCGGGTGTTAGCCACGGAGGCCGGCTGGGAGGACCGCCCATTGCGCGCGGCCTTCTTGCACGGCCTTAACGACAACATTAAGGCGGAACTAGGTACCCAAGGTGAGCCCCCTGACCTCCGCTCCCTAGTCGACTTGGCTATCATGATTGACAAAAGGCAGCACTCTTT
>NW_018127983.1:3092014-3092291 GCF_001952655.1 Monopterus albus
GAACAGAGCAGGGCAGCAGCCGACCACACTGACCCGTTCTGCATCTGCACGACCTTCTGAGGCCCGGGCCCTGTCCCGTATGTGGGGAACCGACACATCCTTCCAGAGACCTACGGATGAACCCATGGAATTAGGGCACGCCCGTCTGACCCCTGAAGAACAGGCTTGCCGTGTCCGCACCCGGTCTTGCCTCTACTGTGGGGTCCCAGACCATCTCATCGCCGCCTGTCCGGTGCGGCCAAAAGAGCGGGCCCGCCAGTGAGAGCGCGGACCCTCA
>NW_018127983.1:3093768-3095022 GCF_001952655.1 Monopterus albus
ATACGCCCCCCAGGCTGCTAGGGCCCAGACCCTCGACTGGGCCCATGCCTCACGGCTAGCATGCCATCCGGGGGTACAACGTACCATTTCCCTCCTGAAACGTTACTTCTGGTGGCCCACCCTAGAAAAGAGGGAGTACGTAGCCGCCTGTGCTCCCTGTGCGCAGTCCAAGCCCTTACATCAGTCACCCGCTGGTCTCCTTCGGCCGCTGACTATGCCTAGCCAGCCCTGGTCTCACATAGCCCTTGACTTTGTCACCGGTCTTCCTCCCTCCCAAGGCAATGCAGTCATTCTCACCATAGTTGACCGTTTCTCCAAGGCTGCTCATTTTCTTGCCCTTCCTCAGCTGCCCACTGCTCTCGAAACAGCCCAGCTCCTGGTTCAACACGTTTTTCGCATCCACGGCACTCCCCTCACCATTGTTTCCGACCGCGGTCCACAGTTCACCTCACACATCTGGTCAGCCTTCTGCACAGCCATCGGTGCTCGCCCCTGTCTTTCCTCAGGTTATCACCCCCAAACAAATGGTCAAGCTGAACGGTTGAACCAGGAGCTGGAAAACGCACTCCGCTGTGTCTCCAATTCCGCACCTGAAGACTGGAGTCTGCTGTTGCCTTGGGTAGAATACGCCCACAACACCCTCACCTGTTCTGCCACCGGTATCTCACCCTTTCAGGCCTCCCTTGGCTACCAACCACCTCTTCTGTCTGCCGCGGAAAACCGTCATCACCGTTCCCTCTGTCCACGCCCATATCACTGTCAGGTTTGCCGCTCTGGCCTCCCTCACCTTTCCTACTGTCTCTTGCCCATTTACACTAATCACGTTCATCTGTTCCTCATTCCCTTATCACCAGCTGCACTTGATTAGGTTGCTCACTATATTACCCGGTTTCACTCCTCAGTCACTTGCCAGTTCGTTCTCGTCTCTAGGCCATTTTTTCTCCGTGCTCTTTCGTTGTTTTGTATGTATTTATCCCCTAGCCAGCTACTGTTTTGTGTTCCCCCCATGGACTGTTCCTCCGGACCGTGGCTCCACTCTCCCCTCCCAGGCAGGTCAATGCTCAGTCGCCTATCTGTTCCACTATTGCCTTCATCTCTCTGTCTCTACCTTCAGTAGCCACCATCACCACCGACCAGCCCAGGAGTGACCCAGCCTACGCAGCTCGGCCCAGCTCTCAATCTCCTTGCCTCCTGCTGTTGGTCAAACACCCGGCTACTACTCATCGACAGGACTACGCACTATTTCCCTCTGTG
>NW_018127983.1:3095063-3097552 GCF_001952655.1 Monopterus albus
CTGTTGGTCAACACCCGGTTACTACTCATCGACAGGACTACGCACTATTTCCCTCTGTGCATTTTGTTTACTCTCATCATCACTGTACATAATAAATCACTGCTTGCATCGAAGTCGGCTACCTGGGTCCGCCTCTTTCTCGTTCGCTCACTGACAGGTGCGAACGGCACATAACACATCATCCTTCCTTCTAAAATCTGAGCAACTGCCTTTGGATAGTTACTCTACTACCTTCCTGAATTACACAAACCACTCTGCATTAACATAAACCTGTCTGATCTTGAGGTAATGTGTGACAATCTTTCATTTAAATGCTCAGTACAACCTCTGCAGTGTAAAAAAAAATCTTGTTTGCTATAGTAAGTCAAGGAGCAAAGAGTCTCAGAGGTTAAGGGTGTTACTCTGAAAACAACGAGACATCAGTTTGATCAACAGATGCAAAACATTTAAGCTTGATGGTGCATAAGCCATTTGCCAGATGGTTCAGCTGATTAGAGCATGTATCCTTACCATGATGCATGATGATGCTTTTTGAAAATAATGTTCACCAGGTGCTGCTCTCTGCGCACTGCAAAAAAAAATAAAGTTAAACAAAACAAAGGAGAGAGGGGAAAAGCATGAGTAAAAGGAAAATTGAGAGAGGGCAGTAAAGAGGGTGAGGAAGAAAGGGAATGGGTTATTTATATGGGAGAAACAGAGAGAATTACGGGTCCTGCAGGGTGTGTGTGTGGTGAGGAGCATGTAGTGCCAAGGATCCACTGTTAGGATATTAGAAGGGTGTAATCAAAGTCACTCCAATGTTCTGTTGCATGGTGCTGCTCTACACTGAAGATGTACATGCACAAGTGCATATTACACAGAATATCCTGCAGATGTGCCACAGTCAGAAACAACCCTCTCACAGGCAGGCTGGATGTGCCACAATGTCTCCGCTGGACTTCAGAATGGTTACACCGTTGATGCAGAACACCTCCACAGTGAACAACGTGAAACTAATGAGCTGTTTGACATAGCAATCTTTCTCAATATGTGCACCTGTCTTCCGTGGTTACACAGGCATTTAACATTTAATATTTAATGGGTAATGCTACAACAACCAAATGCTCAGGGCTGATAAGGTTAGACATTAAATTATCCTAAAGAAAATATCACAAACCACAATTAATGGTGGTAACTTTGCTGATGAGACTGAACGGGAAACTTAAAGATTAGAATGATGCATGACTTCTAAGATGTTTGGAACAAAACACTGGGTTGTAATCTGTTCAGAGTGAGATGAAACAGTTTGGGAACTGAACATGTGTGCGTTTTAATTAATACCGTGGCCTCCAGTCTATATCAAACTGTAAAAATGTGTTCAATGTCATTACTTTCTTTAAGACTTTACTCATCCCAAGAATAATTTTGCCATCATTTTATGGGCAAAGATGTCAACTTCAAAACATGTCTGGTTGCACAAAAGGCCATTGTCCCACAGATAGAAAATTCCCCATTTTCAGTTTATATCAGGCCTATTGCATCAGAATTATAACAAATCCCAAGAGTGAAAATGAGTAGCTCTGTGACAGTCAAAGGTGCCTCTGTTCCTGGTGTGTGCAAGTACTTTCAGTGAGCACAGTCCATGCATGAAACAAATCTGTTCTGTGTGAGAAAACTGAGCACTGCATAAGTAGCAGAGGTTTACAAGCTGTCCAGCTGCTCTGCTCTGGGATTTGAAAGTCAGGCACATTGGTACAGCATCATATGTACATTAGCCCCAGGAGTGCAGCAGATAGTACTAGAGGAATAGTAGTGTGAAAACTTCCTATTTTTAGTACTGGCAGTTTTAGTTTCACATTTATGGTGATTAACATTAGCTGAAAAACACAAACTCAATAATAATTATTAATATTACAGTTAATCACTATGAATGATGTATTTAGGGTGGAATGGTGGGGCTGCCACACAGCAAGCAGGTTCCGGCCGGCCTGGTGCCTTTCTGTATGGAGTTTGCATGTTCTCCCGGTGCCTGCGTGAGTTCCCTTTGGGTTCTCCGGCTTCATCCCACAGTCCAAAGACATGCAGCTTAGTTTGACTGGTGGCAATAAAATTGCCCGTAGGAGTGAGTCGTTGTCTCTGTCTAAGTGTGAGCCCTGTGATAGGCTGTCGACCTGTCCAGGGTGTACCCTGCCTCTTGCCCACTGTCAGCTGGGATTGGCTCCAGCTCCCCACGACCCTCTTCAGGATAGATGGTATAGATAATGGATGGATGTTGCATTTAAATATATCAACAATTTTTATTGTATGTTCTGCATGAGTGTGTATATTCTGTCTTTAAAGACTTAGAGACTAGTGTCTGAGTGTTTTCCATATTTCAACAGCAGTTTATAGGAAGCTTTTGTCCAAGAAGGCCCCAAGCAAAGGAGTTTAAATATCTCTGGGTCTTTTTCATGATTGAAGGTAAAATGGAGCTTGAGAGTGACAGGTGGATTGGTTAAGTGTCAGCAGGA
>NW_018127983.1:3097564-3109890 GCF_001952655.1 Monopterus albus
CCTGACCGCTGTGGTGAAGAGGGAGCTGTGCCAGAAGGCAAAGCTCAACTCTCACCTATGGTCAAGACTGAGAATGTGAATAGAAGTGAGTTTCCTCAACTCCGACTTAGAGCTAGGGCACAGAGTTCTGACATCTGGAAGAAGCTCCAGATGCTTCTTCCCATTGAAAGGAGCCAGTTGAGGTGCTTTTGGCATCTGATTAGATTGCCTTCTGGGTGACTTTCATTGTTTTCCAGGCATGTCCACCTGGTAGGAGGCTCTGAGACCCAGAATATGTTGGAGGGATTATACTGTATATCTCATCTAGCCTGTGAAAGCCTGGGGTTGTTTTAGGAGGAGCAGGAAAATGTCACTGGAGAGAGGGACATCTGGACTGCCCTACTGAATCTGCTGCCCTTGCGACCCACCCCTGAATAAGTGGCTTATAATGAATGGATGGCATTTATTTATTAATTTGTTCAGACTAGCTTCCACTTCACCGTGAAGCTAGAGACGTATTTGCATCATCAGCATACAAGCACATTCTCATGAACATTATGAAGGTCATCAGCCGAAATGACAAATAGTAGGAACATTTAACAGATTCATTAGGGCAACAATGTTCCTCTAGCCAAGCAGAAAATCACAGAGTACAAATTAAGTGCGCATCAATGATATTAGCTATAATGGCTAAAAGTGTTCAAAAACTTAAAGTTTGTGAAAATTTGCCTGAAATCTTTAATAATTATTTATAAAATTAAGTAATCCTGACTAAACAAGTAACAACTGAAAAATGACAAAACATCCTTGATATTATTTATTAAGAATGGATTAACAGTGAGTGAGGTAAGAAGTACCCATTATCTAACAGAGAACAGACAATGCCTCATCATGTTTTAAATTGCATTTTGATGTTCAAGTAAATGTACTGGATGAAAAATATATCATATAATGAGCAATAATGAAACACATTAATGTGGAATTCCATTCATTTTAAGTCACATTTTATTTGTTCCACAAATGTATTGGTATCAGAGGGACAGTATTTAAAGTAGCAGTTTTTCTTTGTATGCCAACTGGCCTCTGAAAAAGTTGCTCTTGCCTTATTCATATTTATTATTCACACTTTAAGAGCCAGACAGACATTTTCTCTGAGTCTAAATGCATCACATTTTAAATCAGTTAGATGAAAGCATCTGTTTTGAGTGCTTATTACTTGCTCCAGCGAAAGACAGCCCTTGTGCTGGTAATGACTGCACTCTGTAGCATGGGTATACCAGACCTCGTTGATTTGAATGTATAATTAGCATAATAAATACTTCTGTCACATGTGAAGATTTATTTCATGGAGCAATCATTGCAAGGAACAAATCAACAGTTTTCTCCTCTTAGAAGCAGCCTGTAAGAATATGAATGTAATTTTGCTTCCATAATAAAAATATATGTGACATACACATATACTGTACATAATGTTTTGCATTGCAGGCTTCTTTCCTGCAATAATAAGATTGGAGAAGTGATAGTTAAGAGCTTGTTGCATACAATATGCAATTTGCTGTCCCGTAGCACTTCCTGAGCAGGGAACAACGTCATTATTACAGACCAATACATGCAGCTCACGCTGACAGCCACATGTATATCTGCACTCTTGTGTGTGCATCGTAAACAGGCCATGAATACAATTTCCCGCAATGCAAGAACTATATATATCCACTGAGGTATAAAATGAAAATGTCTTGTTATTTTCTAGTTCAGGATAGTAGGAAATACTTTCAACTGAAAACATTTTCAGGGCCTGCTCATGTTGGATATTGAGACATTGTAACAGTGAGGGTAAAGATGATGACTACTGTAGGTTACATAAATGGCTTCCTCGTGTAATCATTGTTTTATTGGACGTGGTGTTGCTTATTGTCTTTTCCTTATAACTGCATTTTATGACCCAGTGCTTGTATGAGCCAGCTACAGCAGCAGTTTTTTTTTACCATTCAGCTTAGTTGTTGTGTTTTAAATGTTTCAGAGCTGTGCCTCACTACAATATCAGTGTAATCTTTACAATTCTTATGCTTACTTCCTGCTGTGACATTTTCAACATGATAACCTGACCAGACTTGGTGGCCCCAATCTATTACTTGTGTCATGTGTTCTCCTTTACCACACACATCATGTCTAACTGCTGACCATTGAACTTAAATAATTGCAAGGAAGAGGGAGCCACACTACCATCTTCTCCTATCGCTGCTACTCCTACTATCACTGCAACTACCACACATACATAGAAACTAGCTCCAACAGTACTGCTATGCCTTGGAAAATGAATTTGCCTGATGATGGAGAGGGTGCATTATCTGGTGGTACAGTACAGTGCGTGTGGCCCAAGCAGACTAGCTGTCTCTAGTCCTCAGAATAGGAGCAGTAGTCTCCTGGGTCTCAGTAGGAGAATGGGCTGAAGCTGCAGTCTAATTCATCACAGCTCCACAGGAAACAAGCAATCGTGGGGAGGCTTTAAAAAAAAAATCTGTGCAAAAGACACAACAGCTCTCAGTGGGCCTGGGCGATTCCCTTGGTCACCACAGTTGCATGCCTTACTGTCAGCCTCCTCATGACTTATAGTAAATGCTGAGGCAGGGAGAGGAAGAAAGAAAGGGAGAATAGAGGAGAGGACAGGACAAATCAAAGGTAGAGAAAATGGAAAGTAATCTAATATGAATATGTAGATGATATTAAACAGTGGTGGAGATTTCAGTATGTACTGTACAGCATATTTACAGTGCATTAGCATAAATCTCAGTGCAGGTTATGTGTATATGGGAAGTGATTGTTTACCCTATCTGGACCACTTGTCACAGGGGGGTCTTTACTCAGGCAACAGATTGTGGGTATATGGCATGGTGGATGGTTTCCGTGACAACCTGAGCTTTCTGTCCAATCAGGGTGAAGGTTTCCAGATTGAGAGGTGGTCCTCAGGGGAGCTGTACTTCAACAAGCTTGAATGCTTTGCCACGGAGCGGCTCTTTTAGAGAGACCATCACACAGTGAGATTCTGCTCAAAATGGGTACTTTGACGTTTCTGGCATAATTGGAAACACTTTCCAAAGGAGGGTCCTTTTAAAATGCATTGAATGAGAGAGGACAAGGAGCATCCAATTTCAATTCCACTCATGAACCTCCCTGCAGCTGCCTTTCAGGCTTGTACCATATATGTTATGACCCAACCATTTGTCAAGCTGTCAACTGTTGTTATTTTTTTTATGATGTATAAAAAGTAAGAAGCGTCTTTGTGTTTCTGCTACCTGCTCATTCAAGCAAATCTTCCTATGCAATCTCTTTCTATCTAGTCCAGATCTTTTACTTTTTTTTTCCCCCTCAGAAGTTACACAGTGGTTTCATCATCTTGAGCCGTAGGAGCCAGCAGGGTACTGCACAAACACTACAGACAGGCTCATTTTTCACAGGTTGACTTCCCAGCTATCGTGCAGGATGTGTCACGACAAATGGCGGATATGTGACAGACTCACGTCGCACCCGTGTCCTTGCATTAGAGAGTAGATGCAGTGTAGCCTCTGGTCATAAGCTTTTTGTGTTTGTGTGTGTCTGTATATATCTGTTTAAACAAGGGTGCATGCAAGTGTTTACTCTCAGCAGGATAGAATGTCTATGAGTACACTTGTTTATGTTTTAATACATTAACTGTTTTGTAGCATCAGGAGTTTGTAAAGCTACAGTATGTAGATTGAGTCCTCATGATCCAGTAACAGTAATCCTTTTTCCCAGTAGGCCTCAGTTCTCCACCAGCCAACATCACCACCTCTGCTGTGCCCAGCATTGTCACACCTATCGTAAATGGATTCACTGGCATCCCTCATCAGCCCAATGGACACCCTGCTGTGGAGACCGTGTACACCAATGGCCTGCCACCCTACTCTACCCAGAGTCCCACTGCAGCTGATACCCTCCAGCAAGCCTTCACCGGAGTACAGCAATACACAGGTAAGAGCCAGCAATCCTTTGTTTACTATGCTGTATTTCAATGTTTTACAATCTGCTGTAAATGCTTAATGAGTATCAGCAAGGAGACAATTACTGTATGAGTGCGAGGCCGTATGTATTCCAACAATGTAGGACAGTAGCTTAGAAGATAACGTTAAAGAGCCTTTGATTACACATATTATGCTTCTGTGATCAACTTTAAGCATCCTCAACACCATTCTCTGTGGGCTCCCCTCCTCTCTTCTCTCCGTCTGTGCAGCGATCTACCCAACCACCACACTGACTCCCATTGGCCAGACACTGCCCCAACCACCCCAGGTCATCCAGCAGCAGCAGCAGAGAGAAGGTGAGGGTGAGGGAACATTATTACTTTTACACTTCACACATCTCATCCTCTGTAATGGATATATAAAGAAGATGAGCATGAGAAACCAATATTGCTTTTACACTGTACACACCTCATTTTGTGAATGTGAGGGTGAGAGAAGAATATTACTTTTAACACTATACACATCCCAGTCTCTGTAATAGATAAATAAAGTGGAATGGCTGAGAGTACAGTTACACTGAATGCACTTCACATCCCATTTTAGGTAATAAATATATAAAGCCTGAGGAAGATAGATCAGTGTTAGTACAATTAGATTATACTGTGCATCTCAGTTAATGAAAGGTTATAAATTATCTGCAACCCTTGCTTTTTATATCAGTAAAGTTTTATCAGTAATGTTTATATAGAAGAATCATGGCAGTGCAGCCCAGATGGACCAAATTAATGAAAATATGGATAGAAGAAAGAAAATTATGTTCATAAAATTATATTAATAATATCCTCCTAATGCAGTGAGATAATGTCCTCTCACACCTGCATAGTTAAAATGTAATATATTGTGTAATCAACCAAACTATAAGTCAAAGAATTAGGAACAGCAGTTTTTCTATATTGGCGATGTCACAAATTTTCAGTTTTTGATATAAATATGTCAGACAGGAGGTGTAACCAAGTAGATTTAAAAGCTTGAAAGAAAATAAGCCCATGCAATATTTTTCCAATAAAATTGGAGCAAAAAACAGCTGCCAGAGAAGCTAGAGTACTGTGAGCAAAATGCAAACTTATGCCCTGAGCAACCTTGTCCCCCATGAACTGTGGGCAAATAAGAAGAATGGGATGAATTCATATATAATTCTGTTTTAAGTATTGATTTCTTTTGCAATACCTGAATCATGCTACATATATTTACATATAAGAATGTGATCTGTCATCTTGATTTAGACCTGCCATTTCACATTTGATCTGAAAAGTTGGTTAAATTTAACTAGCAGTATCTCAGTGTCCATATAGTATCAGCAAATCAATTTGCTCTTGTGTGTTTAAGAACAGGAATGTTTGATCACTTATAATGTCATAAACATCCTGGAAATCCTTTTCCACTTATTTAGATTTTGTCATATGGGAGACTACATTGATGAATTCACATTCTCTCTCAATCCCTCATTCCCCAACCTTTCTTTTTCTGTGTGTGTATTCAGGTCCAGAGGGCTGTAACCTATTCATCTACCACCTGCCACAGGAGTTTGGAGACAATGAACTCATGCAGATGTTTCTGCCCTTTGGCACTGTCATCTCTTCTAAGGTCTTCATGGACCGAGCAACCAACCAGAGCAAGTGCTTCGGTGAGTTACTCACTGCCATTCAAGTCAACTAGTAATCAGTGGTGGAAAGTAACTAAGCACATTTATTCAAGTACTGTACTTAAGTGGAATTTTGAGATATCTGTACTTTATTTTCATTTTCTGTTATTTCATACTTTGACTTCATTACATTTTAAAGGCAACTATTGTACTTTTTACTCCACTAAAACTTTAGTTACTTAACACAAAAAATACAGAATAATTATAAGACCTCATTGATTTATGATTGAATTACCCAGCAGTAATTCAAGTTAAAGGCATATAAACTAGTTAAAACTAGCTCCCACATTATTATGTGATGCACATAATAATGTATCTAATTATAATGCTAATAATAATATATAATGATCATAATATAATATCCATCATAATATATTATGATATACAAAAATGTGTCATTCTGCATAATAAGTATTTTTACTTTTGGTACTTTAAGTATTGTTTGATGTTAATACTATTGCACTTTTGCTTTAGTAACAAGAGTATCTTTGCACTGTTGTATTGCTATTTTTGCTTCAGTAAAGGATCTGAGTACTTCTTCGAACTCTCCCAGTAATACCAGTATATAGGAATATAGGAATTTTACCTCTTATGTTCATTTTACTTACTTCTTCTTAGAATAAGATATGATTATTTTTGTCTTTTCAAGGTGTGATTATATTAGGGGTTTTTTTTTGTTTGTTTGCTTGTTTGTTTGTTTCGTCACTCATAAATATGGAATAATAGAAAAAAATAAATTGCAAGTACATGCATAATGTACAGGTGTTACGTACAGAGCAATGTGCTCTGGCACAAAACAAAACATTTTGTGTAGTGTGATCTCTTATAGATTTTTCAAAATATTTGTGGCATTTGGGGGTGTTCTGTAAAAACTCACAGCTTAGGTGTGAAGACTCAGACTGAAACAAAACATATTTATTATTTTCGTACTGTTCACTAAGCAGTAGATTTTAATTTTTCTATTTATTTTATTTCTATACAGCACTTTGGGTCAAATTTGCAGTTTTTAAATGTGCTTATAAATAAATTGGCGTCACATATTTTTTCAAATATGTGCTGTAGAATGTGAGGACATCTGACCTCACACAGACACAGAGGATTGACCTCTGATTGACTTACTTGAATTTACATCTTGATGACTATTGTGTTCCGACATCAGCATCATGGAAAAAATATGCTGAGTGCGTTACAGCTAAAACAGTCATGTTGGAGTCGACCAGGGTCCATGTCCTTGTTTCTGTTGGGCAGCTGTGTGACCTGGAAACCTCGAGGTGCTGTATCAGCATCCATGTTGCTGTTGCCTAACCCCAATATCTGTCACAACCCTCACTGCTGACGCTGATTCACAAACCTCAGGCCTACAGACATATAAAAATTCCAAGGAGGCAGGCAGGGGTGGTTTGTGGGGGGAGCAAAGGACAATTATAGATCAGCATTTGTTTTCACTTCAGGGAACTGTAGTAACCTGGGCAAAATTGATCGTTGGTCCTGTTTCCCTGAGGACACTTGATAACATATAAATTCATGAAAGAAGAACAGTTTGCAGTATTGACTTATACACTATGCATCTGCAACATAATGTTAGGCCTGGGGAAGGAAGGAGCATACTGGTGTAATTAATCTGGAAAGGAGAAAGAGGGGATAAACTCAGATTAATGGTGTGCAAAAAACAAGGAAACAGCAAAAGAGAGAGAAAGCACACTTGTAATGTGTGACAGGACTGAGCAGAGGGCTTAGAGCTCTAAGCTTGCATCTCATCTCCACTCCCCAGCCTGAATGTGTTAACCTGATGCTGGGTTAGGAGGTCACCTCCTTTCCCTGCTTCTGTACTTTGTTCACACTTTCATTTAGCCCTCCTCCTCACTGCCCAGCCTTTGCCTTAATGGGCCAAACCAGAGCCAAGCAGTCCGGGCAGACAACTCTCCCAGGTGGCTGTGGACGTGGAGAGGCTCCTGCTGTTTTTCACGGGTCATCGACCACTCCTAATGACACCACAGACACAGGGGAGCGCATCAAGTGGAGACACACTCCACTGCAGTTTCTGGTCACTGAACTCTCAAGGCTTTATTTTTACATGTAATGGACACAGGAAGTTCAGCATAGGATTGAGGAGGGAGGTGTCTTCGGAACGTGCATTGAGGGGTTTTTTTTTGTATGCAGCAAACTCAGCTCTTGTTTTGGTCCAACTGTTCTGTGCATTGACTTGTTCTTGTTCATTTTTGGTTTGGGGGTTTTCACAAAGCTATACTGAAGAAGACATTGTTAAGATAAAAACTGCAAACACCTATAGGATGACCTGGTCATGGCTGTGATTACCAGAGTAGTGGTGATGTAATGGTCTGAACCAGAAAGCACCTGCTTAAGAGACTCTAATTCAACAGAATTTTTGAAGAAACTCACTACTACCAAATATCAGTGAATTCCAGTTTGCTACTGTTTAAAATATTATTAAAGTGGAATGTGTGATTCCTGTTTTAGTCATCAGTTGCATCCTGTGTTACCTTCAGAATACTTGATACTGGATATGTCTTACTCCTTTACATGTCTCCCTGAGGGTTCATAAAGAAGCATGATATTAGATGTCTTCCAGGCATAAATGTCAAACAGGAAACAACATCAGGACAGTGATGTCTTTTGACAGTAATACTCCTAAACTTGCCCCATCATTGTCTGCTATTAACTTGATGAGAAGTTGTACAACAGAAGTGGCTGTCTTACACGTTCATTTACACTGTGGACAAATTAAACTCTGTAAAACGCATTTTCAAGCCTGTTTTCTGTTTGAAAAACAACTTTTTCATATGATGCCACAGGCACTGAGCATGTGATAGACAGTGCAAAGGTGCTGCCTGCCTCCTCAACCACACCATTGAGGCTTGTGCAGGAGGTAGACAGGCCTTGATCACCAAGCAGTGAAATTACACATTTATAAGTCTCACCTTTATCCACTGTTTGAGTAATTTGCAGTAAATATCTTCTGTGACTTGAATTCTCAGCTAACAAGTCTTATAAATTCATTTAATGGGTTTAATGAACTTGTTCTTTTTCACAGGTTTTGTGAGCTTTGACAACCCTGCTAGTGCACAGGCAGCTATTCAAGCTATGAATGGCTTTCAGATAGGGATGAAGAGGTTGAAAGTCCAGCTAAAAAGACCGAAGGATGCAAGCCGCCCTTACTGACACAGCCTACCTTCAGTATTCATTGCAGCAGCACGGGTGAGCCTGCAAACTGTCAAAGCACCGTCACTGGTTCAAGATTTAGATCCTTCACACTGCTTCTGCTGAAGCTGAAGGTTTAACTTTGGTTTAAAGAATGTAAGTTGATTTTAATGACAATGACAATCACTTTTATTGGCCAAGTATGTTACACACACAAGGAACTTGTCTCCACTACATAACCAAGGCAGCCATCTGCGGCACCAACTCACACACACACACACTGATGGTTGTCCCTGCAAGGCACTGCTCTGGCCATTGAGATCAACTTGGGGTTCAGTGTCTTGCCCAAGGGCACTTCGACATGTGGACTTGGGAGAGCAGGAATCAAACCACCAGCCTTCCCATTTGGCCACAGCTGCCCCAATTTTTACCTGCCATTTTGATGACCAGACTTTGTGTTCCTTGAGACTTTAAGAGCTTATAGTTTTGTTAGCTTTTTGACATATATTTTCTGTGAATGTAAAGTTAAACCCTTTAAGGTTGTCCAGTGTTTCAGTAAGTAGAAACCACAAGAGTGGATTTCATATGTGGCACAGTAGGTGTAATTATCATGATTGACAGTGTGAGTTGACTTGCTCCAGGCCATTACACTGATATAAGGGAGCCATACTGAACTATCCAAAGTTTATAGAAATGGTTGACAGTGGACTGAACAGTGATCTGACTTTGTCTTCTTCTTCTTCTTCTTCTTCTTCTTTTTCAGGTTTTAGAGGACACATGAAGAGATCTTGGAGGAGTTAAACCTTTTTTCTTTGAAAGCAAAATATGTTTTAAAAAATTAACACGTAAGGAATTTTTGAAGACATATCAGCATTTACTTATGAAGATATAGGTTAAGGCAGAAAAAAGAAGATGCATAAGAGGAGGAAGCACTTCACCGGGGGACTTAAGAAGCAACAGATGGCACAGTGCAAGAAGAAGACAAGAAAAAAAAACTGGCATAAGATGTGATGAAACTGAACAACAGAACTTTTTTCTTGTTGAGACTTGAATTGTTAATTAAGCAACAAACTAACAAACAAAAAAGCAGCAACAACAAATAGATTTCTATATACATATTATATACACATATATATAAGGAAAGAGGCGCTTGTGGCTTTTACTGTACTGGACAAATGAGGGTTAAAACTTGAAGATCAAGAAAAACAGTGGAAAAAAGAAGCTATTCTATACATCCACTGACAGACTTTCTTTCTCTGTCCCTCTTTCTCTTACTCTATCATCATCTCTCTCAGCAAGCGCAGAACTATGACTCTTTGAGGTCACTGAGGTTTTCATTAGCAACAGTAGAACTGCAAATCATTCACCCTTAAGGGGCCAAAGGACCAAACATTTTTATTGTTCTGAACGGTAATATATAGTATTAATGATACTAATACTACAAACTACTACTAATAATATTACAAGTTAAAGTTAAGGAGAAATACTAGCTTCAGGTTGAAAAAAGAGCAAAGGGGTTTCTTTTACATTTATAGCTACTGGGTTTGAGAATATTAAAACAAAATAAAATGTATTAAAAATGAAGCTATACTACTTTAATGGCATAGAATATGTAGGTTAGGTGTTGTTTTGGGCATGTTCAGATATGTTCTTTTCATCGCTTCACTGACATCACAGTATTTCATCTTGGGGGTGTGATTTGTCTGTGTTGTTGTGTTGGAAATAAAAGAAGAAGAAAGCAGCCCCATAGTGTCAAAAGTGACACAATAACTGCCGCTTAAAGCAAAGACCACAGATCTGCTGTATAGTGTATTTAGCCATGTAGCGCTGTCTTCTGTTCTTGTCAGCACATTGCAATTCCATAATTGAAGCAAGAGTCATTCCATGTCATCATTAAAACCTTGATATTACAGATAATCTGACCATAAAGCACTGTGGTAAAAGTGCCGCCCGACTGAGCTGAGCACGCAGCAGTTCAGCAGCACAGCATCTGCAACTGCTTAATAAAATATACAAATGAGCCCGACAGCAGTTGTAAAAATTTCCATCGGCATGTCACAGCGGGCCCTGCCGGATTGTGCACTCTCACACTGCCAAGCTCCTCCAGCTGCTCTCAGCAGGTGAGAGCAGACTCCCCTTTCTCTTCCTCCTCTCTCTCTCTCTCTCTTTCTCCTCACTTTCAAGTGCCAGCATATCACACTCTTAAGAGGGACCATCAGTTCATGGGAGGCCTAGAGCTAACCCACAGCATAATTAGGGTAATGATAATATTGATCAGATGGGGAGCAGCACTGCAGGGCAAGAGATGCACAATCAATTACACTTTGGCATTTTGAATGAATTGACTGAGTGACTGAGTTCATTTTTCTCTCAGTGTGTGGATGTGAGTCTTTTCTCCCTCTTACTGCTATCCATAGTCTCAAAGGGGACCCCCAAATATGACAGACTGAAGATATTTCAATCCACATCAGTATTGCAAAGAAGCAAAAAGCTTCATAGGTTACAAGGCTGTGACAGGATCTGTACATAGTTCTAGAGCAAAGAGCAGCTGTTTTTTTTCCCAAAGGGTATAATACCACAGTCAGAGTTTGTATGTGGTGAGAAAGAGACTGGCATTACCAGCCTTAGGAGGTTAAATTAAAAGGAAAATGATTCATCAATTAGACAGCAGCAGGCCTATAAGTGTAACTGCTACAGCTGCTGCTGCTTCAACAAGACGACAGCTTACCACTCACACGTGGCTCCTATACAGTGTGGTCATGACATATCACACAGTATCAGATATAATCTATTAGCAAAACTAATTAATGTGTTAATGCTTTGACCAAGAAACACACTACATCTGGGATGAAATCTGCTTTGCATGACTTCAGTGTTTTTATTGAATCAGCTTTTTATTATTATATTTTATTTATTTATTTATTTATTTTCAATCGCTTTCAGACTCAAATTTGTTCAGGTAACATTTGCTGAGTTGTCTTTTCATTTGCTCTTCATGTACTCATTTTGGTCTCTGACGTAACTTGTCCCTCAGGACTCTGAGATCATCACTCTATATTTAACAAACATCAGACCTCACCTCTGTAATCTGGTATGACAAATGTTATCAAAAGAATGGCTTTCTAGGTCCTGATGACTCTATCGTATTTTATGTTTAAAGTGGTTTGGCCTTTACCAAATGCACTTTAATTTTGCAGGCAATACTTAGATGCTGTAAAAAGAAAGTCTTTAAAAATGCCTTTTGCCACCATGAACTGTCAATTTATGCAAGCATATCCACTGCATCTCCTCATTAGATAAAATGTGCGACAGATTGCTTGAAATTTTTTATGGTAACATTATAAATGTGTTACTCAGTAAAATCAAATATTTGATTTTGTGATATAACAGTAGAAGGAGGGTGGGCTCAGACTGCAATGATATACAATAGGGTTTTCTGGTGAAAAGGTTAGATTTCATATATATTTGCCAGAAGACCCCCCCCCCCCCGGAAACGGGGAACAAAC
>NW_018127983.1:3109962-3118260 GCF_001952655.1 Monopterus albus
TGGACATTTTTTTAAATTATTAAAATCAAATTAAATTTGGCCTTCACAACAGCTTGGTTCATACAGATTAAAGATGTCAGCTGTGGCTAAAATTAAATGAGTTTGAAAAGATGTTAATTTCACTCTGCCAAGAAAAATAAAAAGATAGAACACAATTAGAACAGTGAAGATTTGTGGATGGAAATAGTTTCAGACCTGACTGATTTTGTAGTTGTGTATAAAGTGCTTAAGTCTATAAATAAATATCTGCTCTATGATTCAGAGAAGGGGGAAATGAAAATAATAAAATGACAGAAAACTAGATAATTTAGCTGTTTAACATTTACACAAAAATCCACAAAAAAAGAAAGAAAGAAATGGCAACAATGGTGCTAGTAGTTATGATGAAGCTGCATGTGGTTGTGCTCAATTTTATCTTCTGCAATGCTTTTTTATTTTTTCCATATATATATTTGTCATCCCACCATAGTGTCCTTTCAACCTCTGAGCATGCTCAATGGGGACCAGGAGGGTTAAAGATTATTACTATAGTACTACTTGTATTAACAATATGATTCTTTAACTATGGTTTGAATGCTAAGGATAGTAGCTTATTATAAATATGAAATCTGTATATTATTGAAAATCAGCACAGGACCTTCCTTCTGGTTCATATAGTAGTGTGAGGGTTTGAATGTGATGGGGGCGGGGTGGGGTGGGGGGGTATATAAAGATGTTAACTTTCTGGTTTTTTAGCACAAAGCATACAAAAACATCAAAACAACAGTATGGAGTCTGTGGAGTAGACTTTACTGAAGACTTTACAAGGGCGCAAAAAGAGGAATCTCAGTACTATTCTTTAAACCTGGAGGAGAAAATGCTGTTTACAGGTTGTATTGTTTATGTTTCTTTTTCTTTTTAAAAGGCAGCGCCACCTCTTTTTGTGGCAGTGTCAGTACAGCATGGATTAACTGACAGGGAAAGCAGTATCTTTTTTTATATAAAAGAAAACTTTAAAAAAACTGTGTTCTGTATTAGCCTGAGAAACCAAACAGTTTCCCCTGTTAAAATTTCTTAATAATTGCTGCTTAGATTACTTCATATTATTGATTGATGATTTAATAATTTTATAATTAATTATTCGGTCAAGTATTTAACTTGATGTTTATTTATTTAAATCAATTTAGTCATTTTTTTTATTTTACCTCTTTTATTGTTATGGTATGATAAAGATATGTAACAAAAGGAAATGCTTATTGGGGCTTTTCTCTCTTTCTCTCTTTTTTTTCCCCAATTTTACAATAAAAAAACAAAAGATGTTTTGTTTCTCACAATTATGTTGAAAGGAGCACTGAACTACAATGCAATGAGTGGGGGAGTAGTTGCACAAAGAACGGGTCCTCTCAGCTTCTGCTGCAGCTTTAAAGTCTGCAGGATGCAGCTGTAGCAATCTTTCAGAGCTCAACACTTCAGAGTCTGCTCCTGACACCTTATCCATGTTGTGTGATGAAACTGTGATGATAGTGTCATGGCCCTTTAAAGAAGAAATAGGTTACTGCTTGACATCCACAGCTTTTCAAAACATGTTATTTCTGTTGCTCTTTCAGCAGGCAGGAGTCTACTCTGGAATTCATATAATGCTGGAAGCTTCAGTGGTGAAAATATAGTGATTTCATTCTCATATGGAAACTCAGTGTCATAGTTTGTAAGGTGATTTAGTTTATCTGTCATCGTGGAAGCTTGTTGCTTTGCCAGTTAGTGGGTCACCTGCTGCTGCTCTGCTGCAGGGAGACACCTGAATTATGTGTCAGGACATACTTCATAAGATGGGAACAGAATACAACAACAAAACCACTGCACATAAATATCAAACCTTCTCAGTTGGAAGGTGTCATGGAGATGCTGTAAGAAAGAAAGGGCTAACAAATAACATAACTGTGACAAGCAGGAAGCAGATTCATATGAGGAAGACATTGAGTATTAATCAAGATAACTCCAAATAGATAACTATTGCATTGCTTTGATCCCCAAAGCTAAATGTGATGTCACATCAGCTGACTTGCCTCTCCACATGTACCTTGTAATCATCATCTTCATACAGCAACAGAAGCAGCTGAGAGACCACATGCACATTTTGAACAGCAGAGACAAATATGAAAAAAAGAACTGGATGGACAAAAAAGTAGAGCCACTGGCTCATGAAATAAATTGTCCCAATTACAATAAAGTGTGGCTCTTGGTCAGTGTGCACGACAGGCAGTTCATCTTTATTACAATCAGTTAATGAAAATCAATCCCCCTCCTGATAAACTCTTATCTCCACGGCCTTTGCGCACCCCTCATGCAGGGAGATAATAAATTAGGGTAATATTGCCTTTGATGAGGGAGTGAATTGCAAATTATTGTAACTTTCCAAGATTTATGATGCAGATGCTTAATTTTAGAGTAGGGTTTTTCGGGGCGTCAGGGTGCCTGGGGGCCATTTGTTAAAAAGTTTAGTGACACAGGCTCGTTAATAAAAATACACACTCAGACAACCAGATGTTCTCAGCTGTTCTCTACTGTTACAGTTGCAAAGAAAACATTGCTGAAATGGCAGGAATCCATGGCTTGCAGGGTTTCTGTAGACATGGCATTTTGCCTATCAGAGAATACATATGAAGAAACCCAGGGGGATGTTTACTAAAGTAGGACTGACAATCATAGTATTATTCTCCCCACGTCCTCATCTCTATCACACAAGCCAGGAGCATATGATTTGATATGTAGGTCAATACCCATTCTGCAATGAGCCAGTGGGTGAGATATATGTCTTGTTGCTTGCTGTCACTGTGATTATTGAGGAGACACAGAAAGATTGAGTTGGTCAGGTATGAGCGAGCCTGCAGTATGAGATAGCTGTATAATCGCTGCAACTAGAAAAGAGCTGTCTCAAACCCGCACACACACACACACACACACACACACACACACCCCTACTCCCTGAGAAATGAGTAACTTCACGCTCTTTGTCCTGCAGCAGTGACCCGTGTAACAGGGTGTAATGCATGTGTATGTTGGACATCCTGTACCTGGTGCAACAATCAGACTCTGAGTGCATCATTAAGCAAATGCTTCAGTGAGAGAGGGTTAGCAGGTCTTAGGAATTGTCAGAAACTGTGGGAAGGATACAAGGTGATCATTTAGGGAACCACTTGTGAGACAAACACAATCTCACAAGAGCAGCTGAAAGAGTCTTTAACTCTCTGTCTCTCTCTCTCACCCAGGAGAGGTCGCCGGTCCTTCGAACAACCACACACATTCACTCCTACGGGCAATGTAGACACCAATCAACCTAAGCCGCATGTCTTTGGACAGTGGGAGGAAGCCAGAGAACGCACGCAAGCACGGGGAGAACTTGCTCCACACAGAAAGGTCGCAAACCCGCAACCTTCTGGCTGTGAGGCAGTGGCGCTACCCATCGTGCTGCCCCTCGATCGTCCATTACAAAAGTCTCTCCTCATGGAGGCTAGCTCATTTAAGTTTAAGGAACATTTTGGATTAAGACAACCATCAATCCATCCATTATCAATCAAGAAGAGGACTCACACACAATCTATTTATCTTGCCAAGTGCTTTATTAATACCAAATTAATTTCCCCATTGAGAGTATCAATCACTCAAGTATTTTTTTCTCACCTCATTAGCTTGGTAATTGTCCTTGTTTACAGGGGAAAGTCAAGACAGGAGGGCTCAAAGAAGATGGACAGGTAATCTATACAGGCATACAATTTCCTGCACGCCTATGCTACTGTAAATCCTTCATGCTAATTCAAAGACAGGACTCCTCTATGTCTGTAAAGTTTTTACATCTTTTTCAGTTCCACATTTTTAATGGTAGAAGTTTTTAATGACACTCAAGACCTTTCCACAATTAAAAAGTTCACAAGTTGTCAAAAACTCACCACCATTTAGCAGACAGAGAGGGCACTCTCACAAGGGGATATTACATAAGGCTAGTACTGCCTGACAGTGCTGTCAGGTGACTGCATCTCTGCAGATAACATGAATCAAAGACCAGCTTGAAGCAAACCCTAACTCACTCTAGCTTCTAAATTACAATAGTTTTAACTTTGGAGACTTGCTCAGACAAAACAAGACATTTGATATTATCTTGGGCTTTAGAAAATAGTGACAGGCTTTTTCACTCCTTTTCTAAATAAACCATCAAGATAATCATCTTATTAATCAAACAAAAATAACTGTTAGTTGCAGCTCCTTTTTGTATAATATTAATTTGGGATGATCATTTTATCTCTGGGTCTTGAACCTGACAGGGGCCAATGTGAGAAGTCACAGGCTAAAATAAAAAGGTCAAGAACCACTGGTTTAATCTTCTGTGTGGTTGGTTTTGTTTTAAGCTTATTAATGTAAAATCACAGTCTGAAAAATAACCAGAGAGTAAAGCAGTACAGCAAAAAGTGCAATGCTTGCCTCTGAAACATTGGCGATAAACTGGCAATGAGTCTTTTACATTGCTGTAAGGGAATTTTGGCCCACTCTTCTTTGCAGAATTGTTTTAATTCAGCCACATTGGAGGGTTTGAGCATGAACCACCTTTTTAAGGTCACACCAAAGCATCTCAATCAGATTCAAGTCCAGACTTTGACTAGGACACTCCATCCATCCATCCATTTTCTATACCACTTAGTCCCAAACAGGGTCACGGGTCGGACACTCCAAAACCTTCATTTTGTTTGTTTTTTTTAAGCCATTCAGAGGTGGACGTGCTGGTGTGTGTTGGATCATTGTCCTGCTGCAGAACCCAAGTGCGATTCATCTTGAGCTCATGAACTGATGGCTGGGCATTGTCCTTCAGCATTTTTTGGTAGAGAGCAGAAGTCATGGTTCCATCAATCACGGCAAGTCATCCAGGTCCTGAAGCAGCAAAGCAGCCCCAGACTACCACCACCATATTTGACTGTTGGTATGATGTGCTTTTTCTGAAATGCTGTGTTACTTTTACGCCACATGTAACAGGACGCACACCTTCCAAACAGTTCAGCTGTTGTCTAGTCAGTCCACAGAATATTTTCCTAAAAGTCTTGGGGAACATCAAGATGTATTTTGGCAAAAGTGAGACAAGCCTTTATGTTCTTTTTGCTCAGCAGTGGTTTTCGTCTTGGAACTCTGCCATGCAAACCATTTTTGCCCATTCTCTTTCTTATGGTTGAGTCATGAACAATAACCTTAACTTGAGGCAAGTGAGGCCTGCAGTTCTTTGGATGTTGTTGTGGGGCCTTTTGTGACCTCTTGGATGAGTTGGCGCTGCGCTCTTGGGGTAATTTTGGTCAGCCGGCCACTCCTGGGAAGGTTCTCCACTGTTCCATGTTTTCGCCATTTGTGGATAATGGCTCTCACTGTGGTTCGCTGCAGTCCCAAAGCTTTAGAAATGGCTTTGTAACCCTTTCCAGGCTGATGGATGTCAATTACTTTGTTTCTTATGTGTTCCTGAATTTCTTTGGATCGCGGCATGATGTCTTGCTTTTTGAGATCTTTCGGCTACTTCACCTTGTCAGACAGGTTCTAGTGATTTCTTGATTCAACAGGTCTGGCAGTAATCAGGCCTGGGTGTGGCTGGTGAAATTGAACTCATCTTTCCAAAACATGTGATTAACCACAGTAAATTCATGATTTAACAAGGGGGAGAATTATCTTTTCACATAAGGCCATGTAGGGTTGCATAGCTTTTTTCCCTTAATTAATAAAATCATCACCTAAAAACTGCATTTTTTGTTTACTTGGGTTATCTTTGTCTAATATTTAAATTAGTTTGATGATCTGAAACATTTAAGTATGACAAATGTGCAAAATGTGAGAAACCAGGAAGAGGGAAAATACTGTTTCACAGCACTGTAAGTTGATGATCTGAAACATTTAAGTATGACAGATGTGCAAAATGTAAGAAACCAGGAAGAGGGAAAATACTTTTTCACAGCACTTGAGTACATGTGCTTAGTTACTTTCCACCCCTGAGCACTGTGACAGAGCAGACCTATCGACCAACCCCTCCTTCTCCTGATCCCTACTGTCCTCCTAAAATTAAAAATGAGGGGAGGAATTTAATCAAGGAAGACTCCATTTAGACCACTTGAAATGTGTTTGTGTGAAAAGACTGTATTTTGCTGGCCACCTCATACACCACGCAGCTCACTGAGGTGCTGTCTTTATCTGAAGAAGTGGGCCATGGACAGATTAAGTATGACTGGACATGTGACAAAGCATGCCGTCACTCAGTTACTTTCAGCTCAATTCAAGATATAAATTAAATCTAATTACAGAGCATTAATTCTTAATGTCTTCATAAGGAGGGTGCTGGAGCTGTCTTAATTGCATTTTTGATGGTGATAAAAACTGATCTCATCCCACAGCACTCATTGCTCATATATAGTGCCAATATCAGCACTGTGCGCTGATGTTGTTGTCTTTAACCAGGTGTTTAACCACAGACTAAATCCTATTTGGAGCCGTGAGGTGCTCTGGCAGACTAAAGTCAAGCCAGCAGCCAGCTCAGCACACAGAGGGAACATTTACACTGGGGACTGAGAACATACTGTGCACCCCTACAGCTACACAGGCAGGTTGTCAAAACTGTCTTTATACTATGAGCTGTCAGAGCTTATGAATTAAGGACCCCACCAGGACAGAGCTGGTATTACTAGAACACAAATTAGAAATCACTGCTACTGTTTAATGCGGTTTTGGAAATGGTTTGTTTTGTTTGTCATCATATGAGTCTGAGGTCTTAACCCATACGCAGTCAATACATTTTCCTATTAATGCTACAGTAACAGCAGAAGTTCATAGGACAGAGAGACAGAGATAAAGGAGAAATAAACTGGAGGAAAACAGATGCCAGTATGGAGTGTCCGACACTTTAATACAGAAAATTACAGATACAACAACAAATATTAGTTTAGTTTCACTTAGTCAAAAGCCTACAGAACAACAAAGGTACAACATTAGTTAAAACATCTATACACAGGCAAATGTACACAATATAACATATATACACTCTTAATATATTATTATATAAAGATTTGTGTTTTTTACCTTTAAAACTGGAAGCCAAACAGCTTGAAGAGGAAGAGGGAGTGTGTTTCACAGAAGAATAAGAACTATTGAGAATATCACTATGAAATCATATACGACAGATAGGTAGCTTTTTTTACATACAGTTGTTGGATCCTGTGTGTTTAGCACATTGATTTCTTGAATGGCTGTCAAAATACATAAAGAAATAACATTTAAATAGACAAAACTTGCTGCTAATACCTGTAAGTGCTACTGTTATTACTGGATTATAGAGAATCTAGAAGCCACATAACACTGTACCAAAATAAAAATAAAAAACAGCTTACACACAGTACAGCGTGACATAGGCATCCCGGTATATGGAGTGGTTGGAGGTTGTGCATTTTCACAATGAAATGTTTACAAAATCTTTTAGCCATTTAGCTGCCTTGAGGTCAGCAGCCACACAATTATAAGTTTAACCATTTTAAATACTGTTGGAACCAATTAATACTGAGCATATGAAAACAACATGCTGCATTTGACCCCAAGCTACGTGAAGCTGTTTTTGTATTTTTGTTTTTCTCCAAACAATTAATGAATCCACAGAAAATACAAGTGGGATGAAGAAATCTTTGAGTGTGAAATCCTTCAAATGACAAAATCACAAATTCAAACTGGAAAAAAAGGAGAAAAGAATACAAATATATATATAAAAAACATCTGAGCTCTAGTCACTCTTTACACAAGCCGGTAAGGCTTCCATAATATGTTTATGTATGACTTCATGTTTATTCCTCATTGATAGTTAATGGTATTTTTGCATTTTTTTTACCAAAGCAGAAGAATGAGGAGTAGGAGTGAGATCAGGGAGCTGCTGGCTGCTTCTGCAGGCGATGTGCGTGACACCCCCTGGTTGTAAAGACGAGGAGTCCTTGGGGAGTTCTGCTTCAGTTTACTGGGTGGCAGTGCCTTTAAATCCTCCAGAGCACCAAATGCTGCCATGGAGAACTCAGGATCTCCTGTGGTCAGCAAGTCAAACACGCAGGACTGAAAGTATACATCCTCCACTTGCAGAGTCTCTCTACACTTGGCCGTGGCCCGGTCCACTGTGTAGACCTGGTGAGGCCTCAGAGGACCCAGCTCCGGGTTGGTGCCCTGCAGACGGGGCTGCTGGCTCTGACGGCCCAGTGTGTGCTCTTTAATGAGCTCACTGCGTGGGCAGCCATGCATGCAGAGCTGCAGACCGCCACTGTCATCTGAAAA
>NW_018127983.1:3118595-3119667 GCF_001952655.1 Monopterus albus
CCCGCCACTGTCCTCTGAAAAGTCCAGGGTGTCCTCTGGCATCTGTATAGCAAAGGTCAGGTAGCTGCCCACATGCCGGATAATGATGGTAGTGCCAATGTAACGGGCCTGTAGCTTTACCCGCTGGCCCACTCCAGAGCCGCCCCACTCTACGATGGTCAAGCTGCCACTGTCACCGCCACTCTGAGTCCCATCCTGGAAAGCCAACGGCAGATCCTCAGTGGTGGCCTGGTACACCTTCTGATCTACACAGCCCTGGTATGACTTGAAGATCACTGTGATCTGAAACAATAAGTACAACTTTTAAGCATTATATTTAAAGATTATACCAAGTATATTTTATATGTTACAGTTTCAGTATCTTTCCATTCATAAACTGGGAAATTAGATTTAAAAAAAAAAGGCAATTTGAACTCTGACTGAGCAGTACCAATTACAGCCACAAGGTGGCAGCATGAAACAAATTTGCAAATATAAAAAGGTAGTGAAGCATGTTCATGGTCCTCACTGGCCTGTTTTCCTGTATGACTGATTCTCTTTGAAGGAGTCTGTTATACCCATTAAATCCTATTTACCACAAAATGCTGAAGTGAATGTTAATACTCTGCTTTGTAATCAACTAAAGTCATAATTGCTGATATAAACCTTCCCTCTTATGGTCTTAACTTTAATCTATTCTTTCACACACACAAAGACACGTATGAACAACACAGTTTCACGACAGCCTGAGTGCTCCATACAGCTTCCATTACTTGCTAGTGTGTGTCCTGTGAGTGACTGTGATTTGTATTCCAGCTGAGCTTTAAAAAATTCTTGACAAAGTGGTGGCTGTGGTTATGTTTACACTTCACAGGGATACTGTATTTGATGGATGATTTCCTGTCTTAAGTCTGGCAGTCGAAAACAACTCCAAAAGCACGATGGGGGCATGCAGGTGCTGCACCACGCACACAGTACTGTACTCAAACTACAGGTTTAGATTAGGCTACACAGACAGAACAAACTGGAAAGAGTTCATAGGAATCCTTGATGCAATACATTAGTAATTTATAGTTTTCAAAAAGGGAAATTA
>NW_018127983.1:3119724-3188837 GCF_001952655.1 Monopterus albus
TTCCTATTTAATCATGAAATTAATGTAAAAGCAGCTTAATAAATATATTTTAATGGAGACCAGTCTGTGCATAGTGGACCTGATTACAAACTTTCAGAACCAAGATATAGCTATAATACATTTGAAAGTTCCAACAATTTAAAAAAATTAAAGATGAAAAGCCAGCCTTCTTAATCAGCAGACTCAAAAACAACCTTCGCTGCTGTCCAGTTACCCCTTTATTTCTCCACATTATTCCATATTTACACAAAAAACACCCAGTTAATTATTTGACCAGAGTGGTGAAAAAAACATTCCAGATCATGGCGGTGGAGGAAAATGTTTGAGTGAGCGTTAATCACTACCATATGACCACCCATGTGTTAAAGGTAGAGCACTCAAGCATGTCTGTTATTCAACACCACTGAAGGACTCCCCTCCTCTATTTTTCCCTTCACAGATCTGAAGGAGCTCCAGGACAAGAGGAATGCTGGAGGCTCGAGAGGCACCGTGGAATGACGATTAACTTCACATGTCTTGTACTTTATGGCAGTACTTGAGCTCGTAACTTAGTGCTGGAAACCAGCCTACTCATATAGGTCATTTTTTATACCTAGTATAAAGTGTGTGTTCATTTCCAAGACGGACACAGGGTAGGCGGCTGTAGTGAGAAAAGTAGTGGATTTCCACTAACAATAGATACAATCAAACATTTAAAACATAACTTTGAACAAGTTAAACGGGATGCTCATTTCATTGGCGACAACTTCCCATTCGGGTGCTGTGGGTCCTTCCCTGGGGTCACAATATAAATCTGAGAGGCCACAGAATGAAAAATCGGGTTTGTTTTCTTTAAAATCACTGCTTTTTCCTTGTGAGATTCTGAAGAGATTCACTGAATCGGCTCAGGCCGTAAAAGGCATCCAAATCAAACAACACAAGACAAAAATGTTTTGGATGAAACGTACACTACCAGTCAAAAGTTGGTTCTATTGAACTGAATGGGAAATGTGTGTCCAGAATTTTGACTGGTAGCATAAATAGAATAACTTGGACATGCTGTACACATGTCTTCACAAGCCAAAGAAGTTGCAAAGTGCTGCTCAAAACTCATCCTTACTTTGCTGGTTGCCGTGGCGCTGGAACCGAGGACAACAGGCACATTCGTCACCTGCACTGACAGGAAGCGATTATCAATCAGAGGCCACGCCCCTTCCACCTTGCAGGTCTGAAACTCGTCTCGGAAAGTCCGTAGGTGTGGGTCTCCGAATAATCCACAGTGGGCGTATTTCTTCTGCTGACCGCCAGGGCTCAGCAAGAGCACACGATTTTCGTAATCACACAGCTCTGACACGACCGGCCTAGATGTGCTGGGGACCTTGGCGGAGGAGGTGGGGCCGTCGCGGGTGCAGTTATGCTGAGAGAATAACTCCTTAATGCGGAAGACAGCTGAGTGGTAGACCAGATCACCCCTACAGCTGCGCGCCTGACGTCGGGTGCACTGAGCATAGGCCCGTAGTGCAATGCAATAGTCCACGTCCAGAGCCACGTCCTCCTGCAGACCACTAGAGGGTGAGGTAAAAGCCACATACTCTGCATTGCAGCGCTGGATTCGACACTGCTGGCAGTGAGCTGAAAAGCAAAAACAAAGAACGTTAACATTTTGTTTTGCAATATCATTAATATGTCACAAAAGGTTTCTTCTAAAAGATTTCTCTGCTCATTTTCATCAGTAACCTTCCTCTTTGCAAAACAATGATACTAGATCTAACCAAAAATACTCCAAGTAGGAATGCTAAAATCTGTGAACGCATGACCTCAGCTCAGTATGAATGGCAGCAGAGTCAAAACTTTTCCACTATCAAGTTTAGCTCAATCAGGAGAGCCATTAAAATACACATGTGTGAGCTCACGAGGCCACGATCACACACTCCACAATCAGTCAAAACTTATTTCTCCCAGATAGCCCTCACCAAAATAGCATGTAGCCTCACTGTAGGAGGAAACCAACCCGTGTTAGTTTGCCACAGGGTGCTGAATGTGGTTTGGCTGTTGCTGAGGTAGTTCTTCAAGTCCACTAAACTACATTAGGTGGCCCAGCAGGGCTCGGCATATGGGGGCAGCTAACTTCAATTGGACCACAAGAGGAACATCACAAAAACTCCTGCTTGTTCAGCAACTCAGGGTCCCAACTGGAAACAAGTGAGGGGTAGAGGGCGGTATCACCTAAAATCGGGGTTTCCATTTATGACTCAAGTGGGAAATATATTATCAAGGAAAGCAAAGAACTGCAATGACTTTGTGAGAATTAAAAGTGTGGATATTCATCAAGTTGGGTGGGATGTCTCATATGCTCAGTGGGATGAATTTCATTTTCCATTTCCAGCAAACAGCAGATTAACATCAGCCTGCATCGACAACACATACATTACTTTTACTGCAAGTCTGGGATCCACTGCAAGAGACTGCTCTTGTGCTGTAGCAGAATAATCTTCTGTTTACTCCAAAACTCTATCTAATCTCTCAACAGCCTGGACACTGGCGTCAAGATAAGCATGGAGATTTCCCACAAAGTGCACATTTCTGTTTGCACCATCTTCCCTTTCACATACATCTGATGCATGGAAAGGGCATGACAGACGATTAAGGCATGAGATGGAGTGTGAGAGGTCAAGTCATAGGCATTCTGCATCCCCCCTGTGAATTCCAACAGGCCTCCCGGTCTTGCTGCGAGGTCACCCACGTCTGCTGTGACTGACACTTTCTGACGATCACTGCCTGCAGAGGCATCAACAGCTATGCATCTCCCTCAAGGGTCTTTCTGCTCCGACACGTGAAACGAGCACCGACAGGAACCGTAAGTGTGCCATTAGTGGTGTTTTCTGGCACAAAAACATGCTCCGTTATTTTCTTCTGGTCTGACTGTTAGCCATGCTAACAGAGTTGGGAACTAGCTAAAAACTTAGCAGCAGTGCACGCGCTTGGTTAAACCGTGATGGCTGCTAACAAACAGGGCACCGAGTGTTTGCTGACATTGTTTTTGTGCGGAAAAGTGGCACATTTGTTCAAAAATAGGTCCGTGAAGTGAGTTAACTGGTGCTGCGGTGCAGGCTGGAGACTGGGATACCCCGCAGCAGCTACGGGACAGTACTTTGTCTCCACTGTGGACGGGGTACTTTTAAACTACTGCCATTTTTTATACCAAAACACTCAAAACTGAAGTTATGATAAGCACAAAGAGCTCATAGCTGTTAAAAACGTTTCCATCTCCACCTTCACTCCGAGGAGCGTGGGGAGCAGTGTAGCATGCAGGAGAGGAGTGGGGGAGCACGGGTTGGAAAGCACCTCTTACCTGGTCGAAACAGCAGCAAAAGTAAAACCATCATCCACGTTACACAGTCCCAAAGCTGCCGCTTAGCCGTGATTTGAGGTCCGCTTCTCCCCATACCAATCCATCCAGTTAGAATGGAGTTCCTCGGCTGCTTCTCATCGACGCCGTGGCTGCTGGAAATCAGACAAAAATTCGTCTTCTTCGCAAGCGCTGTCATTCAAAAGGAGCCCCCGTCTTCAGGGCGGCTCTACGAGGGAGGGGTCTAAGTGTAGACGGGGCCCAGGGTGATTGCTGGCCAATGAAAGACTGATTATTAACTAACCACTTGGTATTTACATGTAGTGGCAATTACTGGGGGTGAGGACAATAGAAAAGAGCCTTCACCCACGGTGGGGGCACATAGAAATCATTACTGTCCTGAGTACAATCGGAGAACCACAGGGTCTCCTGCCTGTGTTAATAGCTGCCTTTTTGAACATACAACCTACATATGTGCTTAGATTAAAATTTGAGGCCACTGAGTATAAGTAACAAGTAGTAAAGCTCTCATGTAGCAGTGGAGCAGAGTAGTAAAACTCTTTGCACTCCAAAGAAAGACATCTGTCCTGTCTGACTCCCCCTCCTCCAGAGTACAAATGTTTGTGTGACTTCAGGATTTTCTCACCTGCTGTTTTCTCTGTCCAATAGGCCTCGACCGACAATAGATATTAACTTAAAACTTATATTTTGAAGTTAGAACTGGCATTATTCTGACATTAATGACTGAAAAGTAATGACTGAGAATGAGAGAGTAAACAGAGGCGACCTATAACTAATGTGTGGTTTTCTCCTCAGCCTGCCAACAACATGGGCATTTGTCTGTTTTTGTCACTTACAAAATTCCATGAAAATATTCCAACTCTTTTATTTTCTCCCAGCAAATCTCAGTATGCTATTAATTTTTCCATTACACTTTCCTTTAGCAACCTGTATGTTACTCTTTTCCTCTGGTGGCCAACTTTCCATCCCTCTCCCTCCTTCAACGGCACTGTCTTTCATTTGCACAGCTGCTGTGAGGCCAGACCATCTGCAAGACACAGACTCACCACCTTTCAGCTTTCGCCTGAGAGACACACTCTGTGGTTTTTGTGCCATGCAAACAAATAATTTTAATGTACCAACCAATTACTGAATTAAATATTTATATTAAGAAAATCAACAGTTAAAGTTTCCTAGGATTAGATTAAAAGTTAAAGCTTTGTTTTGGTGCAGCTGGGATTGGGCTGTAGCTGTGGGTCTCTGCTCCTCCCTCCTGACATTATGAGAGAAGTGAACTTTGACAGTTCACTGATTTTTCTATACACATGCAGGCTCCTCCAGCTGCACAATTGTGTGATTCAGGTGGCCTGTCAGTCTTGTGAAAGGTCCTCACAGGCCCATGTTGATGTGGAGCTGATATATATAGTGGAGGGGAAAGGAAGACAGCTCAACCCAAGTGGAACATTTGAATTGTTCTGAGCCTCCAGAAGGGCCTCTGTCACACTGGCTCCAGTGTGCCAGGTTTATTCCCCCAGAGAGCTCTACCTTACTCTGTTTGTTCAGCTAATTTTGGAGGCTTGGGCTGGTTGATCTGCTTTATGGTCACATTTTATATCCTCTCAAACAGGTTACACTTCATATTTCCCACAACTTGGACACGAGTAGTGAGGCAGCAGAGGAGGGAGATCTTTGGATGTTGTGGATATACAACCTGCTACAGTCTTCAGAAGTGAGTGATGGCATTTCCTGAGAAAGAAAAGACATTGTTTACTTCAATTTCTGAGAGCTAAATATGAAGAAACACTCAGTTTTAGTGACAGAAAATGCATGCCTAATGTGTGTTACATAAAAATAAAAGACAACAAAATCAAAACTGAATTCAATAAACTGCGCTCTAGTAAATGAACTGTGGTTCCACACCGCTGGACTGATGACCACTGAAGCAAGCAGTTAATTGATCCAGGTGGATGGTAAGGATGAATTCAGCACATGAAAGAAACTCACAGACTGTCTGTCAGGCTTGGTGGGTGGAGGAAAAACCTCTTTCTTCCCACATTTTCTTATGAGCGGACTGCATCGCATGACTCAACAAATATGTATACACTACCCACTCTAAAACAAGTTGGAGAGAGTGAGGGAATGTCAGGGGGAAAAACAAGGCTAGTGTATTTTGCCTGCTGACAGTGGGCCACTTGTTCTGGTACAACTGAAACAAATAAAGTAAAGAGCCAGTTTGTATGGACCTCAGAAAGAAGAAGTATTTGGGGTTGTGGACAAATATTAAGAATATTTGAGAGAGGGGCAGAAGGGCAGTGCTAGATTATAAAAACTAAAGACTTAGTAACAGAAAATATAGTTAAGTGAAAGAGTGAGAGGAAAGAATGGGAAAAAGGGGGGAAGGGAGGAGGAAGAGGGAGAAAAGGAGGGAGTGAGGGATTGGGTTTCCTCTGACTTTGTCTGGGCAGCTCCACATGTTCCTCATTAAGGTCCTCACACTGTGGGACCAGATCCACACCAGGATGCTTGTTATTGTTATTAGGACCAACGTGCTGTGGTCTGGTGGAAGCCTGAAAACAGGCCCAATTCAGGCCCATCCCCTCAAAGCAAGGACAAAATAACTGCACTGACCTCACATACACAGCCACATGGTAAAAATACAGCGCATTAAAAAGAAAGCAGGTAACGCATTTATACAGGAATCCGGACAAATTGTATTCAGATCTAAACTGATACACATAAATGGTACATCCACACTGCAGTTCTACAATATAATCACTTATGAACCATCTGTTCTCTTTGACAGTTAACAGAAAATGTAGTTGTTCCAGAAATGCAATGTTTACAAAATAGTAAAAAGTACACTTGCAGGAAATGGTTGATGTTTCATGCTTCTGATTTTTGTTTAATTTCACGCTCATCTAGATTCATCAACTGAGACATGTCTCATGTTTCTACTAGAGGCTGATAACATCAGAGATCAGAATCAGAAGCAGCACGTGCCCTCTGTATCCTCTGCTAGCACCACACAGATGTAATATAAAAGGCACACTTATTACATTTTAAACAGGAACCAGAGCAAATTGACTTTTTTTCTGAGGGCCCCTGTCTGAAATCAAGTGGCCTATAGCGCAGCTTAACGCAGAATGTGAGATATGAAGAAAGAGAGTGTGTCAGGTTCAGGCCTCTTGCTGTTAGAGGGGATCTGTTATCGCAGCGGAGATAAGGGAAACTGTGGTGTGAGCGTATACAGGGCAGCACTGATAGTATCTCCATTCAAGGATCCCACTTACGGCACTCTGATTGAGCACTGACAGCACTCACGGGGGGTGGGGGTGTTGGGAGTGGTTTTGAAGGTACCCCTCTCTATGCAGGCATCTGTTTGCTAGGTTCCTTTGGATCTTTGTCTCAAAGTAAGGGAGAATTAGCCTACATAGATGTCATCTGTGTGTAGAATGTGCTAGGCAGGGCCTTGCACTATACCATATGCATGAAGTTATGAGTGTGGTTACAAAGGAAAGATTTGTTTTTAATTCATTTATTTTCATATAAACTAGTTCTATATTGGTCTAACTTGGTTTTATTTTTCGCTTTGCTGCTTTGGTCTTCATCACATGGAACTCCTCTTCTCTTTCTCCCTTCCTTTTCCACAGAACAAATGTTGTCACAGTGTCAAGCCCCATCCTCATGAATAGACAGTCAACTAACAGGTAACCCAAGCTCCAGGGTCACAGGGTCATCCCAGGCTGATGAGGGATGATGGGTAAAATAAATGGAGAGCAGCACACAAGGGACCTCTGATGTCCTCAGCCTAAAGGGAGAGAGTTCAGGGCCATTTGACCTCTGACCTAAGGCCTGCCTGTGTGTTTGTGTGTTTGGAGGGTTAAACCCCTCCAGTGTTGAATTCTCTTTTTTTTATTATTTTTTTCCCTGGCCAAGTTATTTTACACCAGTGAATCAAGTAGCAAAAACAGTTCACAGTGTGGCTTCACTGAGCAGTCTGTGAAGCTTATGCCAATGCATAACCTTGTTTGAACATGCCTCATCTTTCTCTCTTAATGACAACACTCCCCCACGCCTAGTCCCCCGAGCCACAGTGCATTATGGAAACGGGCAACAAATTGCTTTGTAATGACTTATGACAACTCTCTTTGCTCCCATAAAATGAAATGTTGATACGCCTACCCACTAGCTCAAGAATTAATACTGAGTATTTACCAACATTCAATTTGTGCATAGGTGTGAAAAATTGTCTCAAATTTATCCAAAGCAAAAATACACTATTTTATTTCAAAGTTGTATTTTGTTTTTTAAATGTTTGTTTCATTTTACCAAGTAAGAGTAGTCTGTTGTTAAAGCTTTTTTTGAAGGTTAAAAAGCAAAATGCTAAATGTAACAATATAAAATATAATGTTTTATTGTGTTTGATACTGTTCAGATTTGCAGGCAACTACACCCTGACCACTGAATGTGCAGAGCAACTCACACCATCACCATTGCATTCTTTTTTTTTCTGGCATGTATCACTGATAATGAAATCATGTGTTAATATTTCAAGGGAAGTTTTTCCATTTCTTTTGTTTGATGGATTTGAACAGCTGATTTTTACAGTAAACTATATGTTCATAGAAATAATGGTTTAAAATCCCCTCTCAAATCTTCAGCCCAACAAGGGTTTTTTTTTTTTAAAGCTGGTCCAGGTTTATTCAGCATGTGATCTCAACTGTTTGCCCTTTACACCTGACTGCCTGAGGCTTAATCTGTAGATGCATTTGAGATAAGGCTTGTCTTTCAGTTAGTACACAACTGCCACTATTGTTTCTGTGCTGGCCCACACAGACAATTGCCCTGAACCAGGAGCAGATGGATAGACAATAATTCGTGAGAGTATAAATTTAGCCGTTCTTGTCTACCAAACATTTTAGCTGGGAAGGCATCTGGAGAACATTTCCTCCAGGCTGAGCTGGTTTAAGGCAGTAAAACATGCAGGAACATGGCAAATGAACACTTCTACCAATCAAGTTTGATTGACTCACTGATATCTAGTCAGCACAGATTTGTTAAGTGGGGAAAAGTCCAAATGAACTGTTGGGAAATTGATATGGCTGTTTTTCCCCTTTTGCTTTTCAGCAGTTTCTCACATTCACATTCAGCCATGGTTATATGGGATCATGCACATCACACAGATGAAATTTAAAAACCACCTGCTTTGTTTGTATTTGTGAGTTGCTATCAGCACAGTGTTACTGTATTGGTGTATTTTATATTAGACATGAATTCTGATGACATACATAATAGAAAATAACATTGAAAGCAAGTCCTTTCTAACTGTGATTAGCATCCTCACACCGCATGTATGAATATGAGGATGTTGTGAGTCATGCCATAGAGAAGAAAAAACAAAAGAAACTTACCCTGGATCAGTATGCCTTTGGTATATTGTGAATTAGAAGACTGCTTTAATAGAAGTTTGAAGTGGCAGAGACAGTTAACCCTCGTTCCCTCTACAACTTCAGCTGGCCAACTAAGAGCTTGGGCAGCTACAGGGACAGATAGCCACTGGAATCAAGGCACATGACAACAGCTGTCTGTTTCAAGAATCGGCACTTTGATTAGAGTAGGATGGTAGTGAGCGATGTGGCCTAATTCCTACATATCTGGGTAGGGCACTTTGGGGAAGAGAAAAAAAAAAGTGAAAGCACTGAATGGAAAAAAGATTTAAGCCCGATCACATGTATGCATATTCCGAAATATGCAAACACACCCACGCTTATACAGCACTTATACTACTCAGTGTGTCACACTTGGAAAGCTTCCCATGTTCTGTAAAAGTCCATCAGACATACACAGACAGAAGGATACGAGTGTATCCAGCCACTGGCCCCAGTGTAATCTGAGTGTGTGTGCAACATGAATGAGACTTCTTTCTGTTATTATCTGTCTTGTCTGTTGTTGTCAATCCTCATCCTCAACCATCCCAGCTCCACCCTTACAGTCGCTCCTTTTGCAGCAATTCTATATGTGTTTTAGCTTTATTTTTATTGGTGCTTGGTAACAATCACCAAAACACTATAGAGCCACAAATTTACCTACATTCAACTCTTTCATGTGGCGTCACAGCTAAAGGATGATATGAGTAGAATTTCACAAGCAAGAGGGATCATGCCCCATAATGTGTGTTTGGTTATCAGTTGGCTGCTGCAGACAGGCCAAGGAGATGTGAATGTGAGTAACCTTGCAAGACTGAGTCAGCGCACTTGCCCCGGGCTATAAGCATGCATTCCTGGTGATTTATAGATGTGGAGTAGTCAGTCGAAAGGTCTCAAGCTAAGTGAGAGAGAAGGAGTGAGCGAAACAACAGTGCTTAATTCAAGTCTGATATATATTCTGCAGGAAGTCCATACAGATTGCAACATCAAATCTTTCAGACCCTCTGGTTCTTCCATAGTAGTAAACTACAACCTGTAAACTCACAAATTCCACATTAACAAGGCTTAAAACACACACACACACATTGTCTGCCTTAGTTTGCTTTATGCAACGATACACCATACTGTTGCAGCCTTGCTGATGCAGCATAGAAAATACATCTTTGCAAACTCCCTGGGAAATGTGCCGTGGAACAGATGTGAATCCCACACACAAAAACCTCCTGATCCTGCATGCATTTTTTAAAGTTGTGAAATTGCAAAATACCTCATAGCCTACATATGACTCATCCCACATTGTTCTTTCCTCCCTCCCAGAGTTTGTTCTGTTCAGTCTTTTTAGGCAAGCAGCTGTTCATGCAGACAGCTGCGTCGGCTATTCATTGCAGCAGAGAGGCAATTAAAAAATCAAGCCAATGTTGTTTTTCAGTTGATCCATTGCTATTTCTACATAGAATCCATTTTCTTATGCCTCCCCGCTCTTTTATGTGGCCATGCACTCACCAGCCGTTTCTCAGGAACAGACACACATGCTCATGAACAGCCCCATCATAAGTGTCAGACACCAATTATGATGAGATTGTAACAAGATTCATCTTTTTTCTATAGACAAAAGCACCAAATTGCAGTGACATGGTGCATTGTGTTGTGACGTGGTGTTGGATTTGAGGCATTATTGAGACCAGAACTGAGAGGAGCCATATAATCTCCAAGACTTACTGTTCCACAGATTTTTTCCATATCTTCTCCAGTGGAGCCACACAAAGTCTGACTGGCGGCACACTGGCATTCAGCGGAGGGTTAAATCGAGCTGAGGCCATGTCTTATGCCATAAGCACTGACGCATTCTTAGCCATCTGTGCACACATAAACACACTCGCACACTGTCCATGCCTCCAGTTGTTCCCTCCTCTCACAGTACACAGCAGGTGTGAGGAGGAGCGTGACAGAGCTGGGCTGTGTAGGGGTGTTGCTGGGTGATCTGCAGTCTTAAGAACAGATTTTCTATTGTTTCAAAATGTGAGCCCACTTTTGAGATTGATTTGGAAATTGTAATGAGTTTAAGCCTTTGGCCAGACACTGGCTTCTAACACAGCACACGCACGTGCTCATTTATGAAACATGATATAATTAGATATACCATATGTGAAAGATTTATATTCAGATCTTTGTGTGGTGTTTTCATTTCTAGCATTATGGGTATGCCCAATCTGCACCAACATGTGAACTTTCCAACGACAGGCGACAACGCATTGGACTTTGTGTACACAACATGCAAGGGAGCATACAAAACCTCCCCCCTCCCCCACCTGCTGATCACATCACCGTCATGCTGAGACCTGCATACAGACCCAGAGTGAAAGCCATCAGACCAACACAAAAGGAGGGACGTGTGGGGCTGAAGGGGGCTTCCTCTGCTCTGAAGGACTGTTTTGACACTACAGACGGGGACATTTTCAAACAAGGATCCACTCAAAACATTCACATAGACATAGAGGAATACACTGAGGCCGTCACAGCATACATCACAAAGTGATGACTGACATTGATGATGTCATTTACTGCAAAAATATCATTTTCGTGCCAACCAGAAGCCATGGATGACAGGTGAGGTTCACAGACTCCTGAGGGCTCAGGATGCAGGCTTTAGGGCCGGTGACACCACAGGCCTAGCAACAGCAAAAGCCAACCTGTCCCATGGAATCAGGGAGGCAAAACACCAATACAGCAAGAAAATATCTGGACACTTCAGCAACACTAGAGATGCACAGAGTCTCTGGCGAGGCATCCAAACCCTCACAGGCTTTAAACCCCCACCTCAGAGCTGTGATAGTGACATCTCTCTGCTGAACAGCCTCAATGACTTCTTTGGCCACTTTGAAACACAGAACAACACACCAGCACAGAAGACCACCCCTCCCCTGGGTGAGCAGGTTGTGTGTTTGTCCGTAGCCAGCATGAAGAAGACCCTCTCCAGGATTAACCCACGCAAGGCAGCTGTACCGGATAACATACCTGGTCGTGTTTTAAAGGACTGTGCTGAGGAGCCCAAGGATGTCCTCATGAATATCTTTAACATCTCCATGAGCCAAACAGTTGTTCCCACATGTCTCAAGGCCACCACAATAATTCCAATTCCAAAGAAGCTCCACCCAACCTGTTACAATGACTATCAGCCTGTAGCACTGACTTCAATTATTATGAAGTGCTTCAAGCGGCTGGTCATGCAGAACGTCAGGTCCATCCTTCCTCCCTCTCACGACACATTTCAGTTTGCATACAGATCAAACAGGTCCACAGAAGGTGCCATTACTGCTGTTCTCCATCCAGCCCTCACCCACCTAGATTCAAAGAACTCTTACATGTGAATGCTGTTCCTAGACTTCAGTTCAGCATTCAACACAATAATCCCCCAGCAGCTTACACGAAAACTTGGACACTTGGGACTCAAAACGTCTCTCTGCAACTGGGTGCTGGACTTTCTAACAGGGAGGCCACAAAATGTGTGGGTCGGCAGTAACAACTCCAAGACCATCAAGCTGAGCACAGGGGCTCCTCGGGGGTGTGTGCTCAGCCCATTGTTCTTAATACTGCTTATGAGGGGCACACCTCCACAATCATGGGAGCTTCACACACCACTCCCTGACACCTCATCACCAACGCCCTGGTGAAGCTGAACCACCTGACAGTCTCCTATTATTGTTTGCACTACTGTCATTGACTGTACACAGTTTTGAGTCAATCCTATTGGCTGTACCATTTAGATTTATCCTAATTACATCAATGAAATTCTTATTCTGTTTTTATTCTACTTTATTCTATTCTATTCTATCTATTTTAGTTCCTAAATGTTATGGCACCCAATACTAGCTGAGAGAGAAACGGTATTTCAATTTTCTGTATGTCCTGCACATATGGTGAATTGACAATAAAATCCTTGAACCTTGAAACAGAGCAAGTTCACACATGCCTATAGTCTACTCTCATTATGGTGCCAAGTTGGCTTGGCTATCAAAGCCAACTCTGTGACAAAGAAAGTGGTGGCGTTCAGTAAAAGGACAAGCTCATTTAGCAGGAGATTCAAAAAATCTAATGCATCCTAAGGCTGCCACAGTGGAGTGAAGCAGAGGCAGACCATGGCTTGATAAGAGGATACTCACTCACTAATTTGGAATCAGACACCAGGCTGAGATGCAAAAGAGCAGTCTTTTACTGTATAGTTTATTTAATTTGGCAATAGTGCAATGTAAAATCCTGAACAAGCAATTATATAATGCTGTAGTGAGTCCTAAAACCCAGAGTTGTTAGGATTTTTGCACTTCTTGTTTCCTCGCCCTGAAGTTAGAAACAGAATCAGCTTAATTGGTCAAGTATGTTAAACACACAGGGACTATGACTCCAGTACAGATTTTATGAATTGTTTTTTGGTTAGGTGCTTGAAATAAGGTCTGTGGTTAACATAAGGCCAATAGACAATGTGAAGGTATGTCTCGAGACTGAGCGGTATAGAAAATGAGATGTGATTAGACAATACAGTATGTCACACTGTGTTGAATGTTGGCACGCCATTCTGAGAGGCAGGCGCCCTCTGAGGCAGACGTGTTTGCGTGTTCCACTCCCGAATGCTGGCTTTTTTTTTGTGTGTGTATTTTTTACTCTTTTTACAGTGCACAAACATCATGCACTGCTAACATACAACAGACAGGCATTGCTGGATATCGCCACTGGAAATTTACTTGTTTCATACCACCGGAGCTACAACTCATTGTTCGCTTCCACAACCACAGCCACCATCACCCCCAAGGAGCCCCTGAAGCACCAGGCTCGAGTGAGCAGGCTGACCCCAGGACAGCGATCCAGAGATGGAGACACAGATGAGGCAAGAGAGGAGGGCTTCATGCTAGGCTAAAAGCTCACACTACCCGATTGCTACTACCCAGCCTCTTCCTAGCTAACTTACAGTCTCTGGAAACCAAATTGGACAAGCTAAGAGCTAGGATTACAACACAGTGGGAAATAAGAGAATGCTGTGCTCTAATTCTCACCGAGACTTGGCTTTCTGACAAAGTCCCAGATTCTGTGATTCAGCTAAAGACCCACTCTGTACATTGGTGAGACCGCACTGCTGCTTCAGGGAAAGTAAAAGGAGGCAGTGTGTGTGTGTATTTATCAATATTTGTGGTGTGGAGATGTACAGACTGTTTATAAGCACTGTTCACCAGACATAGAGTTTTTATTGCTGAAATGCCGGCCCTATTATCTAGCAAGAGAACATAGTGCTGTGTTTCTGGCTGCTGTGTATGTTAGCCCAAGAGCTAATCCCTTGACAGCTCTCAGCAAACTCCACGTCATCAGAGCGCTAGAGACAGCACACCCTGACACTATATTTATTGCTGCAGGTGACTTTAACCAGTGCAATTTATGTACTGTACTTCCCAAATATTACCAGCATGTGAACATTCCCACCCAGGGCAAGAACACTCTGGATTGTGTTTATAGTAACATACGTGGTGCATACAGGGCTGCACTCCGCCCCCACCTTGGACCACATTTCTTTGTTCCTGTATCCATCTTACAGACAAATGTCAGGAATCGGTGCGTGAACCTGCCGATAATGTTGAGGGGTGAACTCAATTATATAGCCAGACGAAGATAAGAAAATAAGAGCACGGACAACAAAATGATACAGAAAACTATGTGAACATGAAACACACACTCAGGTCTAAAATACAGTCCAGGGTCAGAGCCAGCAAACAGACACAGCCAAGGAATCCATAAACAAGAGGTCAGAGAGGGAAGTCCGATAATCCATACACAGAAAGCAATCCGAAGCAAGAGGGCAAGACAGAACACAATGGTCAAAATAATCTAAGGTCACAACAGGAATCACAAAAAAACAAGAACGCTGGAAAGTCTGCACAGCAGATAAGAGAACAATCTGGCAGCGTTCCAATGGGGGAAAGCTGCCTATAAAGGGGTGAAAACAGGTGAAACCAATGAGTGCTGCTTAAAGTAAAAAGTCCAAAACTAAGGTGAAGCAGAAACAGGAAGTAATATCAAAATGAAAGCATGAGAACGGAAGCCAACGGGACAGAATCATGACATACAAAGACTGAAACAAACAAACCCTATCACCAAACAAATTAAACTCTGGTCCCCAGAGATTGAAGGGACCCTGCAGGACTGTTTTGCCAAGGCAGACTGGGATGTGTTTAAAGCTGCAGCCACCTTGGGGGACTTTTCTGTCAGCGTACAGGATTATGCTGTAGTGATTATGCTTAGTACCTGTATTGACAACATTGTGCCCACCATACAAGTCAGGAGGTTTCCCAACCAGAAGCCCTGGATAAACAGTCAGGTACGCCACATGCTGCGTGCTCACTCTCATGCTTTCAGATCAGGCGATGAGAAGGAGTACAAAGCTGCAAAGTACAGACTGAGGAAAGCCATCACAGCAGCCAAGAGGCAGTACAGAGAGAAGCTGAATGGCTTCTATTCTATTGCTGACTCCGGAAAAATGTGGCAAGCCTGCAGCACATCACAGACTACAGGACCACCACCAGTATCATCAGCTCCACAGACAGCCTGCCAGATGACCTCAACACTTTCTACACCCTCTTTGAGACCTCCAGCTACAGCACAGAGAGGAGGCACGCACACACCTGGACCACCCAACCCCCCACCTCCCCTCCACTAACTGTCTCACCAGGCCAGGTACGCACAGTCCTGAGGAAGATCAACCCCTGCAAAGCAGCAAGACCGGACAATATCCCTGGGAGGGCTCTCAGGGCATGTGCCAGCAAGCTGGCTGATGTTCTCACCACCATCTTCAACCTCTCCCTCAGCCAGAGCATCGTTTCCACCTGCTTTAAGACCACAACAATCGTCCCCCTTCCCAAGAAGAGCCCGGTCACCTGCCTGAATGACTACAGGCCAGTGGCATTCACCCCAATCATTATGAAGTGTTTTGAGAGAATGGTGCTGGCCCTCATCTAGAGCTGTATACTGGGCACCCTGGACCCCCTGCAGTATGCCTACCGGTCCAACAGGGCCACCTCAGACACCATCGCAGCTGCTCTCCACTATTCCCTTTCTCACCTGGAAAATGGAGACTCCTACATCAGGACACCCATCATTGAATACAACTCCGCCTTCAACACTTTATTTGACAGAGTATGGAAAGGAAAGGAGGTGGCGAGGATCAGACGCGGAGCTGCTGGCATGGGTCTCGGGCGTTTGGGGGCGCTGAAATGACTGGACCACTGGAGGAGCCGCCCAGGGTCGGAGGAGAGGTTTTGGCACTGCATATAGAGCAGAGAAGGAGATTAGGAGAGGGGACAACAGGCGGATGAGGGTGTGATGAAGAAGAGCACAACACAGGTGACCTGGGTATAGGGGACTGCTGGCTCTGGGCTGGAGAGCGTGCTTGGAACCCAGCGCCAAGGTATGCAGACAGGAACAAGCGCCCACGCTTCACTGACCCAGGCACTTGATATGGACCCCAACCAACGATCGTCGCTCAGCAGCAAGGCCCACGGAGATATAGGCGGCCCCAGGCAACAGTTCAAAAACAAGACACTCCTCCGTAATCAGTTCAAAATAACAGAAGATACTCCTTGGTAATGAGTTCAAAATAAACATAAGATCTCCCCAATAGTCAGTTCCAAAAATAACAGAAGATACTCCTCGGTAATGAGTTCAAAATAAACCGTAAACAAGACAGAGAAACTCACTCAAGTCGACACAGTGGATAACATCAATAAACCAGGGTAGGACGATCTTAGTAGACATCAGGATCCAGGACGTGAAACACACGAAGTCACCAGCAGAAGACTGAGAGATCATCTGGCGACGAGGACACACCAGCGCTGTGTTTAAGTATGGTTCAGCTAATTGAGCACAGGTGTGCCTCGTCGCCGGGAGCGTGCTCCTACGTGAGCAGGGGTGGAGTCGCTGATAGTCCCGGTAACAGCTGCCGAGGTGCCGGGGATGGCCTGATCTGTGGACGTAACAGTCCCATCCTCTACACCCTGTTCACCCATGACTGTGTCGGCTCCCACAAAGACAACATCATCCTTAAGTTCGTGGACGACACCACAATGATAGCTTGCATCACTGGTGGGGACGAAGCAGCCTAGAGGAGGGAGGTGGCTGGTCTGGTGTCATGGTGCAAGGACAATAATCTCAGGCTCAACATGGACAAGATGAAGGAGATGATAGTGGACATGAGGAAGGAGAGGAGATCTCATCGGCCCCTGTTCATCCAACGGTGGAGAGGGTGAGCAGTTTTTAAATACCTGGGTGTCCAGATCATTGAGGTCCTCACCTGGACGCATAACACCACACAGCTGGTCAAGAAGGCCCAACGATGGCTGTACTTCCTGAGGAGGCTGAGGAGGTTTGGCATGTCGCCTAGGATCCTCAGCAACTTCTACAGCTGCATCGGTGAGAGCATCTTGAGCTGAGCAGAATGCACCTGGATAAATCCACCTGCGGAGCCCCCCTGCAAACATCGATGGCAATGATGGGATGCAGGGAATGTGTGTGACTCTGCTGCTGAACACCAGGGTCACCATCTGATTCATAAAGAGCAGCTTTCTGACAGTTGTTTGTCCTCTCTCCCTGGGTGTTCACTGTCTTCTCACACACGTTTCCCCACTGCGCAGTTCTCCCCTTGCACAAACTGTGCAATGGGATGCACTTAGCATTAACATTTCTCTGCAGCAGAGCTCTGTGGTTTCTCCTGATACAATTCTCCCTACAGCAGACAACTCAGCAGTGCTGCCTTCATCCCTCTGTGGTCTCCCCACTCCCCACCTGCTGGTGCGTGTGAGTGGTGGTTTTTCTCCCACAGGAGAGGTGAGTGATGAAGCTTCACATGAAGAAGCTCCAGAGGTGGTTCGGCCATCTTCGCCTTGACCCGGTGCATCACAAGAGGTGCGTGCTAATGGTTCCCCCCTCGGTCCAGTCAGACCTGGCGTACTGGACAACTTCCAGTGTCTTAGTAGTGGGAGTTCCCCTCAGCAGAGTCCTGTCACACATACTGGTGTTCATGTAGTGGTGCAATCAGACAACACAATCGCCATTGCTTACATCAACTGGCAAGGCACTGTTCATTCTGCCCGGCTGCTGGAGGTAGCACAGGATTCCCTGCTCTGGGCTCATCAGAACCACCTCTCCCTCAGAGCCATACACGTCTCCGGAACCTCACAGCAAATCTCATGTCATGAGGCGTCAGTCCAGCAAGTGGAGATTGAATTCGTCCCTTGTTCAGACGCTGTGGGAGAAATTTGGCCGAGCTGTGGAAGACCTGTTTGCAGCATACGGGAATACTAAGTGTGCTCTGTGGATCTCAGTGAGCACCCGAAAGAAGCCTCCACAAAGGGAGATGCCTTTCCTCACCACCCCTGGCCCAGAAGTCTCCTTTATACTGATCCCACATCTCCTCTCACGCATTCAGGACGAACAGTTACAAGTCCTCCTGATAGCTCTGGAGCACACAGGTACAGCTTGGTTTCTGACCCTGGTTCAGCTTCTGGCAAGTGAGCCCTGGCAGCTGCCATGATGCTGGGAAACGCTCTTTCAGCTGGATGGTGCGATCCAGCAGTTCCTCGTGATAGGACAGTGATTGTGGGCTTGGGCCCTGAACAGGAGCGACTGTCATCTCCCTGGATAGGTTATTTCCTCTGCCTCACAGACATAAGTCAGAGAAAGAACTCCATGTTCTCTGTGCGCACTGTCCCATTACGTTGCTCGCACAGCAGCCATCAGGCAAACACAACTGGTACATGACAAGAAGCCCTCTAGGGCAGCCTCTAACCAAGCAGTGGCTGTCTCACTGGTTGTGTGAGGCTATCACGCAGGCATACACGTCAGCTGGGAGTGACCCTCCACCTGACATCAGAGCCCACTCCACAAGAGCTATTTCTTCCTCCACCGCTCTCTTCAGAAGAATGGCTGTGGAGGACATTTGCATGCTGGGCTTCTCCACATCTCAGTTTTCACTGGCTCACTCAGTCCTGAGTGTTCTACATGATCAGGAGGCTCCCCCCATCATGGAACGTGAGCGTACACCTGCCACCAAGCACTGATACTGCATGTGCGTTACTCACTTGGGCGAATAGTGGTCAGCTAATGTACTCTCACTTGACTGTGCTGTCAACGCAAGCTGTGATTGTGTATGTCCTTACTGCACACACACACTCTGTTCGTGTGCTCTCCATGGTACTTATAATATGTTCTCCCCGGCCGGTCCTACCTGTCTGATTGTGGCCTTCTACCGGCATCATTATGCTTTTGCTGTTGTCCTTTCGAAATATGTATATTACTAATGTCAGGAAACAGCCGCATAATACGAGCATCTGACTGTTTCTATGCGTTGCTAATGTCTGTATGCCCTCGCAATTTAAACTGTTATCTATGTGTTTGTCATGCGCACATGATCTCTGTGCGCCCTTCCCTGCACTTTTTTTCCCCTGTTAAACAGAACGCCCACTCTGCCTTCTCACAGTGGCAGTCAGGTGTTATATAGGCATGATTGCACTTGCTTCTCAGTCAAAGCCTGTTGCAGGGAGAGAATGATGTTTGGGCTGCTATTGTGGGGTATATTGTCAAGCTGAGGTGTTGTTTTAATACTCTTGGGCAGCGGTGTACCAGCAGGGCATCCAGTGCTTCTATCCCAATAGCAACAGCTCTTAGAGGGCAATGCCTATATGACATAGAACGATGGTTGCGTACAGTAACCCAAGATTCTATGAGAATAGGTGTGCCCTCTAAGCTGGCAGCCCCGCTGTCTCTACCACCATCAGCTGAAGAAAAAGCGCTGGCATAGGGAGCCAATCACAGGTCACATTGGCATTTATGCCACCACAGCGGTCCTGTTTGGGGACAGCCCAGTGCAGGACACAAGGTGCAAAAGAATCTCTTCAGGACTGTACATGCATGAGAGATAAACCCAATAGCGACAGCTCTTAGAGGGCTACGCCTATATGAAATTGAAGCTTGGGTTACTCTACATAACCATCAATTTACCTGCATACATTTTTGTTTTGTTTGGCTAAAAAGTTGTTTAAATTGTTTAGATCTCACTTTACTGACTGTGGTAATTCAGAACAGATAACCTTAGCTGGCTGTAGCTAACTAGCAGCTGTCCGTAGATAACACAAACACTTGAGATGAATCATTTTCATTGTAGTTGACGCATTTGCTACTGCATGTAGCTGTATGAGATAGTATTTAATTATTTTGTATTAATTATAGATGTATGTAGTGTGTATCTCTATGATGGATAATGAGGGTGATCCCCCCAAAATGGCACATTTACCCATAATTCAGCACGGTATGACAACAACTACAAATTCTTAATACATTTTCGACATTTTGTACAATGACATAAAATACAACAGTAAATACCCCCCTCATGATTTATTATGGTTTTATGTTTCTAAAAAGGCAGTTGCTAACAAGTGCCTTATTTTGTTTTCACCTTAAACAAAATAAAAAACAGTTTTTCAGTAAAATTGTTTAAACTTCTGTCTGTTTATCTTATGCTCTTGCTGTCAATCTGCATTATTCTTGGCAGATGCCATCAGTCAGTGCAGAGCATAACTGTCCCTGACTAAAGAGGTGATCCACATGATTTATTTGTAAAAGCTGATGCACAGACAGACCATTATATATACAGAATGGTGGGCTTTAACCAGCTGTTCCACAAACATATTGAACATTCTTACTTTTGTAACTTTTGTTCTTCCTGCCCGCCACATGTGTGCTGCAGCATCCAGACATTCATACTATACTTTATTCTTTCTTTGCTTAGCCTTGGAAGACTGGCTGAGTGGGAGAGCTGTTGATCACAGTGTTACAGGCCATATTCTCCTGTTTTCAGTATTTGGAACTTCATGGAGCTTTTCTGTGAAATAGATCCTCTATTGCAAAGAAATTTGGTACAAGAGTGAAATAAAAAAAAGATTTCTCTTCCATTTTCTCCTTTTCCTCCTCCTCCTCCTCTTCCTCCAGCTCCAGACAAGAGCATTATAAAGTAATAGCAGTCAGCTAGGAGTGCTTTTATAATTGCCTGGGCTCATGTGCTGTGGAAAGCCAGAGCAGGGGCCAGCAGCATCAAAGACTGACTGATCATTCTTCACCCTCCCTCCACTGACGGGGGGGAGGGGGGGGGATAGAGGAAAAGCAGGGGGAAGGAATACAAATAAAGATGGACAAACAAACTAGGGCAGGTCAAAAGAGAAGCAGACACGCTGATAGCAGTAGACTGAAAAACAGATGGATGGCTGGAATAGAAGAACCTCGGCCAAACAGGCTGACTTCTCCTTTTCTTCTACTCCAACACCCATTAATATTTAACAAACAATGGGGGTGGCACCAGCAGTAGGGATGAAAAAAATCAAGAAAAACAAAAAAAAGTGATATTGAGGTGACATCATGGATTATTAAGGTGTTGGTGGCTCTAATAAGGACCTGGTTTGGCCTGGCCCATAAAGAGAGCAGGAAAATAAGGCAGAAGAAGTATGAGAAACTGAGGCCTTAGTGTGCAGCTGTGCACTCAGCCTCTCTCTTCCAGCTACATGACTACACCACTGACAATACAGCAAGTATTTGATATGACCTCTCCTCTACTTTGCAATCCAGTATACATGTATATAACATTTAATTCATTAAAACTTATTTTATGGGTGAGAGAAAAATGTAAACATGTTGTAAGCTGAATGAAATCTTGTTGTGACTGCATGATGCAAAACCTAAATTGAAAATGTATCAAATATTGTCCAAAGCCTTTATTAAGCTATGCTTGGCATCTTTTACCAGAACAGTTTCAGTCAGTGGAGCTTTTACGTATCAGCGGCCTGAGAGGCACTAACATGGAAAACATGTGGTCAATCCAGCAGATGTTGTCCAGAGTACAATGATTAGTAAAAGACTAAAATAAAACAATGAGGAGAAGATTTATATGCTGTTGGATGATGCTGCTGCACCACACACTGATCAGAGTATGTGTGTGTTTGGAGGCATGTGCCACATTGTGCCAAATGATCTTTTTACTGGCTGTATTTACAGTTGCCAGATTGTGAGCAGCTTTCCTCTTTGAAAATATGTAATGCCCGCGGTGTCACAATACTCCATTCATCTTTGCAGACACCTCAATTACAGCCCACTGATACCCTTAAAGTCGAAGAGGAGCTTGAGAATGCTCTGGCGGGACAACTGCCAAGTATCACTACACAGCACCATCAGCTACTCGCACCCAACAGAGAGGGAGAGAAAAAGATAGGAGAGGGGGAGAGAGAAATGAACATGAGTGTGTTTGCAGACCAACAAGACAGAGGAGGAGGAGGGGATAATATGGGGCACCATTCTGAGAGCTGAGCCTTCTACCACATGACTTTTGTTGCCAGATCACAACCAGATGTGCAATGTGTGTCCAAACAGGAATGATTGTGTGAAGGCAATTTTCAGCAATTTGTCAGATTTTGGAGTTGCTCCCCCTCCCCCTTCGCCCCATGCCTCCTGAAAGACAAATACAAACATTAGAGGAACACAATAATTGGGCTCCCACAAATGCTCTCACCATTCTTTGCCTCTAGCACATCCCTGTGATGAGAGACAGTATAATGTCTGAGCATAAAGAGGCAAGACAAGGCCTGTAGAACTGACAAATAACCACCCACTTAACTATTATGCATCAGCATTACTGAAGCTACTGATCCAAATGTACAGCACTTTTATTTAATGTTTTTCTTTTTGCTTGTAGACTAAAAATCCTTGACAACATTTACACACCCTAAATCCATCATCTTAACTCACTTTGGAGAATATAACCAAAATAGAAAGAGAGATAAATAGCAAAAAGATTGTTAATCTTTCTCTAGAAACATCATAAATTACAGCTTCTCTCTCAAGACTATGAAACCAGTTTAAACCAACTTCTTTCACTCTTCGACTTGCTTCTATCTACCAGTCTACCTACATACAGTATCATAAAGAAATATAAAAACATTCAGAGGAACTCCACCAAATCTGCTTACAGGTCTCAGGAAGTTCTACTGCATATATGAAAATAATGTATAGCCTTTTGTGGCTTTAGACGAAGTTACACAAAATCTGATAAATTGCCTCAGGTGATGTCTCCTCAGTCAGTGTCTGCTAGGGCTGCAGAGTACAAGTTTGATAATGAAAAGAATCTGTGGAGGGTGTGAAGGTAAAAAGAGATGAGCTTACCAGACCTCTTTAACCTGCTCTTCTTCTCTGCTTGAGGATAAAAGTTTGAGCCTACATAAGCTGCTACTAGCATAACATCTAAATCTCTAATTGACCTATTGGTGGCTGAGTTGCATTGTAGGTAATGTATACACTGGTAAGGAAAGATTACTTGGAGTGGGGGGGTGTCTCCCTAGTCCTGCTGCATTGATTTTGATACTTTTTGTGTTGAAACTATCCTCCACTCCCTCTATCTCTGTCTACACAAACAAAACCTGTGAAGAGGACCTTATGAACCCAGCTGGCTGCCCCCTCTGGTTCCGCTCTGCTGCTTAGCCTCTTTTGACATCATTAGATTAGATTAGATTAGATTCAACTTTATTGTCATTACAAATGTATAAGTACAAGGCATGAAATGTAGTTTAGCATCTAACCAGAAGTGCAAAAACAGCAGTGCAGAGTGCACAGTATCTACAGTATGTGCAGTTGGTACTAATTTACCGGTAGATAATGTACAATTCATATTCAAAGTAAATTATATAAGGTAATATACACTATACAGCAGGCTTTATGGATTGAAGTTAACATAATGGATCAGGTACATTAGGCTATAAAACACTAGTGCAATGGGATGAAATGGAATGAAATAAATAGTGCAGAATGGGAAGATAACAAGTTACATGAGTTAACAGTTCAATAGATGTAAATAGTGCAAAGATAAATATACAGTATCAGCATACTGTATATAGGGGGGGCGACAGTAGTGCGGTAGAGCAGTCGTCTCCCATCTGGAAGGTTGAAGGTTCGAATCTCAGTGCCTGCAGTCTACGTGTCCTTGGGCAAGACACTGAATCCCCCAAGTTGCCCGTGATGGTGGCATGTTTGCACGCAGTGGCCCTAGGCCGCTTGAAACAAAATTTCATTGTACATATCACAATGATGATAAAATAAAGCTTCTTCTTCAAATTACAGGTAACAGAAGTGTATTGCATTAGTCCCAGGAGGAGAGATGAGAAGGATGTGTAGTGGCATAGAGGAAGGCTGTCTAATCATTGTCGTTGATGAGGCCGATCACCGTGTTGTTGTCTGCAAACTTTATGATGGTATTGGAGCCATGCACAGGCCTGCAGTCGTGGGTGAAAAGAGTGTAGAGGAATGGGCTCGGCACACAGCCCCTGTGGTATACCGGTGTTGAGAATAATGGTGGAGGAGCAGGTGTTGTCTGATCTAACATGCTGAGGCCTGCTGTTCACAAAGTCCAAAATCCAGTTGCAAAGGGAGGTGCTGATGCCCAGTTCTCCAAGTTTGGTGGTCAATTTGGAGGGGATGACTGTGTTAAACACTGAGCTGAAGTCCACAAAGAGCATTCTTGTGTAAGTATTGTTACTGTCCAGATGTCTGAGTACAGAGCATGCAGTGCTATGGAGACTGCATCTTCTGTGCCCCTATTCCTGTGGTAGGCAAATTGGTGGGGGTCCGGTGTGGGTGGGAGACAGGTCATCAGGCGTGCCACGACCAGGCACTTGAAGCACTTCATGACGATGGGTGTGAGTGCTACAGGGCGGTAGTCATTCAGGCACGTTGGGGTGGAATGTTTCGGCACTGAAACAATGGAGGTGGTTTTGAAGCACATTGGCACAACTGCTTGGGCGAGGGTCAGGTCAAAAATGTCCGTAAAGACGCCAGCAAGGTGTCCAGCCTATGCCCTGAGCATGCGTCCAGGAATTCCGTCAGGGCCAGCAGCCTTGCATGCGTTGATCTGGCTCAGTCCAGCAAACACGTCAGTGGAGGTGAGTGTGAGCAGCTGGTGGCCTGCGGAGGGTCTAAACTTGATAGCTGTCTCCTTGTTGCCCCTGTTGAAGCGAGCATAGAAGTCATTTAGCTCGTTGAGGAAGGAGATATCTGTGGTTGTTGGGGTGGAGTTGCTGGGCTTGTAGTCACTGATGACCTGGATGCCCTTCCACATAGATCGGGGGTCAGAGTTTGTGAAGTTTTCCTCGACCTTTACCTTGTAGTGGTGCTTGGCCTTCTTGATGCCCCTCCTCAGGTTGACCCTGGATAAGCTGTAACAAAGCTTAACTTTTGCAACCTCACAAGGGTCTCAGTGAGACTGGCCTCTGATTTGGGTACGTGGTGATCTGTTACTGGGTTGTGTTAGGTATTTTTAGTCAGATAGATATTGGATAGATACTTGTATGTATTAGAAATGTTTAGTGGAGATAGGATGTATAGTTAGACTGTTAAATGCTTAGTCATGCTTATGAGTTTCTACAGGGTACATCTGGTCAAGGATAACTAGAGAGAAGAGTTACTAGAAGTCTGTGAGAATGTTTTTAGCTACACACCACTTAATCAACAGACACACACACATTGATTTGCTTCATGTTTTGACTACTGCTATGGCCAGCTGCAAAGCTGGCAACAGAGACGTCTCAGTTGACGTTTCTGTGTAGTGTGGGGCTAGCCCAACCGAAGGGATATAATGTATAGGCCTGGTGGGTTCAGGGTCTTTCATCTTACATCTGCCTGCGTGCAGTTTGGAGGTGCAAGATACCTGAGCGTGTAATGTTAATTTTTACCTGTGATCCTTTGAATGAATCAGCACTGTTTTGAAGTTACTTGGACTGTCTCGTCTCTCAGAGTTAGCAATGGTAAGAAGAACCAAAATTCTAACAGCACAGAGGAAGTGTAGGTGTCAATGTCCGTGTGAGAGTCACAGGTAGCCCAGGAAGCAAACATGCTCCAGTCCATGTGATGAAACTTGTCCTGTAGTACAGAGTCTGTTTCCTCTCACCACAGTTTAATGCTCCTCGTTGATGGGTTCACACGGCACATGAGCGGGGAGTACTTGGGAATGAGAAACAAAGAAAGGTGATCTGACTCTCCCAAGTGGGGGAGGGGGCCATTTTGTATGCAGCAGCCATGTTTGTGTAAACATGGTCCAGAGTTTTATTTCCTCTGGTGTGGCAAAAAACATGCTGGTGGAACTTAGGGAGCGCTGACTTTAGGTTGGAGTGATTAAAATCACCCGCAACAATAAATGCAGTCTGTTGTTTGCTAATGGCCGCATGAAGTTCTTTCATAGCAACCTTAGCATTAAAGTCCGGGGCAATATAACCTGCAAATATTATAATGGAAGTGAACTCCCTGGTCAGAGGTCTACACTTAAACATATGAAATTCTAGGCTAGCTGAGCAGTGTCTCTCAGTGATGACAGAGTTCGTACACCAAGCTTTCTTAACATAAATGCACAATCCACCATCTCTGGTCTTACAGGAGTTTCCTGACATTCTATCTGCCCAGAGTGTGTAGCATCCATCTAGCTCGATAGCACTGTCGGGTATGCTGCTGTTTGAATTTCAGTGAAAATCATAATATTGTAGTCCATAATTCTCTTACTGTTGGTGATGCAAAATTGTATTTTGTCCATCTTATCCACCAATGACCGCACATCGACGAAGAAAATGTGAGTAAAGAGAGCAACTACTCTGCTGACTGAGGTAAGTAGGTATGTTTTGATGAGACTCACAACTATATCTTTGGCTCAGAGTGGTGGTCACAAAGGCCTGGCTGCAAGCACACAACAAACCAGAAACATCAGGGCCATCAGTTTTGTTTAGTGCAGTGAGAAAACACACACTCAGATGTCTATTAGCTACTCAGTTGCATCTCTCTTGTTGTGTTATAATGTGGCAGATTGTTTGCTGTTATGAAGTTCAATTTGCTGCATGCAAGATTTTTTTAAATGAATCCCACCCACCAAACTGTAGTGCTGTCCCTCTGCTTGAGTCACACATTTAGAAGGCACCAAGTCTCAATCCAATGACTAGTGAAAGGGTCAATTGTGGGATAGTTTACATAGCATTTCTGTCAATCATGAGTCTTGTTACTCTCTAAGAGAGCTCAAACTCACCACCAATGTCTTCTATAATTTGTCGCTTCATTGTGCTGGAATCCAGGAGAAATTGTTGTTCATGTTACTTACAAGATGGGTAGTCTAGTTTGGAAAGTCACTGTTTATCATATTTATTATTTTGTTGTTCTGGCTTACATAACATGTTTCTTATGCTTAAATAAAAGGTAGTATACAATCAAGCACTCCACTTGTCTTGCATTACGAAGCTGGACAGCAGTATTCATGTTTTCTTACAGGAATTTGTGTGGGCGTGTGAAACAGTTCACATGAGCATACAGTACTGTCCAGTTTATGTTCTTTTGAGAGAGAGCAGACAGGTACTTTTTATTTAAAAATTTGTGTGGCCTATCTGACTTACAGTATGTATAGTTTTTGCATATGTTTGAACATTTATATCATTGTATCATGAGGAATTGTGTTTTTAATAGTATGTGTGTACAGTATGCATTATTTGGCTTAGCAGTAAACTGAGTTTGCACAAATAACACCTGCATGGGTGCTGGCATGTGTATGTCTGTGTGTATGTATGTATTATTTGTACAAATATATCTTATAGTGTAAGTCCTGTATGTGTGTGTACATGTTGCACCATGCATTTACATACTGTACAACAGAACAACAGGTTTTGTCTGTTGGTTTTTCTTTGACACAGTTATGTTGGCATGTACTATACACACCTATATCTATATGGTATTTTATCATGTGTGTATGATCAGAGAGTCTGTATTAGTGTGGACAGTGTGTGTTTGTGTGAACAACCCACAGCAGCCGCTGGACACCACCTGTGGCTGATCCCTCCCTTAGACCTGCTGTGGCTCCCAATTGTGCCTCTGGGCTTGAGCTGTGTGCGTCAGTGATGGTCAGGCATATAAAACTGCTTGTTTTAGTCTTCAAATGCAAAGGAAATTCACTGCTAAGTAATCAAAGTAACGTTTATTTTATTTCTCTAATCCCTGTATTTCCCTTTGTTTTGTCAGTTTTACAGGTTTGTTTCTTCTTCAGCTCATTTGGCTGTGGCTGGCTGACAGATGTCCATCAGCTCCATCATTTACCATGACCATGGTTCCTAGAACTGTGTTCAGGTCATGGCAATAATCAACTATAAAACCCAGTCCAATAAAAGGACACTTATTATTCTGGCTGTCAAGATGTTTGTGATGTTAAAAAGTTTTTTTTTTTTCAAGCATATTTGTTAGTGTAATTATGATGATCTACATTGTAAATAATAAACTTAGTTACAGCCTTCTTTTTTATTGTCACAATTTGTTCCCCTGGGTTTCTCCCCCATTTACTGTATTTAGCTCTCGTAAGTACAAGTGTACATTGTGTTCAGAAAACATTCTCAACATGATTGAAACATGAATTTAATAATGACATACAGATATCTGTAAAACAACTCTGTCTTCTTTTACCTTCTAATTCAATTTACGGCCAAGCAGCTGATACTTATAGCTTTTAGGTTTAATTACTAATAATCTGTAATTAGTTTCTGGGAGAAAACAGAAGTAAAAGAAGAGCATGGCAAATACATTTTATCCTCCAGCTGCATGTTGGAATGTTAAACTGAGTTACAAACATTTGTTTCTCCAAAAGAACAATCTTCTTTGTTTGCCTTATCTTTGTTTTCTATTAGAATAGCTTGTACTGGCTCCATTTGGTAAACTAATAAGGATAATAACACTGTGATAAACAGTTAAATGCCTAAAACATAGTTCACTGAGCCAACTTATTTGAAATAAGAAAACAAAAAAAAGAAGGAGGTTTTGATGTCTTATTTTACACTAAGAATTATATCCAATAAAAAAAGTTCAGTAATTTTCTCCATTAGTCAGTGCACAGTAGTATCACAGCACACGTATACATTCCCATTTCACATCAACGTTTGATATTTTTCCAGTGCTGAAATGGCAGACAGGTTGGATAATATATGTGTCAGTAATTTGGAAACTTGGGGTAGCAGGCTGGGGGGTGGAGGTTACCGGTGTCATATCCCACAATGCACTGCTGAATTCCTTTAACATGTGGTGACTCAGGAAAGGGATGGTTGACCTTTGGCTTCTCTTGAGCCCCTTGGGAACAGCTTTGCTCAGTTGCTCAAGGAATCTAGGACCACTGCACAAACTGCTGTGTGAGCTGTGACTGGAACTGTAATCAACTCATTTTTCCCCTCACTGTTGTTTTGTCTTCTTTTCTTTTTCCCTTCTTTCACTGGCATTTCTTATTTGTGCCTATCTTTTTTTCTTTTCTTGTATCTGTCTTTGTCTTCTTATTATTCAGCACAACACCACCTCAGCATATGCAATCCATTACTAGGTAGAAGAGGGGGAAAGTACAGGAAGCTGAAGGTTAAACGTGTTGCTCTACTTTCTTCTGTTTCCTGTATGAACTCATTTCTTCTGTTTGTAGCTTCACAAATGGTAATATCATTCCCATATTGTTTTGAGGGGATTACAGAGATATGATTGAGCAACACTGTGAATATAATGTATAGGAAATCAATGCTTAAGTTATGTACTTTCCATAATTTGGGTCCCATTGGTTACAACGACATTTTAACAGTGGCACTTGTGTGTAAAGGTACTTGTAGTTTTCTTACATAGTTCCATTTGCTTGTGCTTAAAACTCCTGAAAACATGTTTTCAAACTTTATATTTTTCCACAATAATATTAATGTCACATTAAAGTCTCCCTTCACTCTAAGTGGAGTTTTGATTAGTCTTATGTCATGGCTTGGACCTCGCTTCCAGGTTTTCTGTTGTTTTTTTCCCTGCCTCTCTTGTCACGTTCTCAGCCAGCACAATCTGCCATCATTTCAACCACCTGCTGCTCATTATCTCCTGGTTCAATCTCTTACATATACACCCCTTTTCCCATTTTCTTGCTGCTGGTTCATTGTAGATTCTCACCTGTTCCCCAACCTGCTACCAGTTCTCTGTTTCTTGACGCTGCACTCTCCAGCTCTCCATTCCCCAGCTCTGCACTCTCGAGCTCTGCGCTCCCTGGTCCTCTACCTGCCTGCTTTGCCTCCTGTCAGCTCAACGTTGTCAACCTACCTCATCTACAGCTTCACGCTGCCTGCCTGCCTCGCCTCCTGTCAGCTCAATGCTGCCTGCCTGCTTCACGTCCCCAGCTCCGCGCTGCCTGCCTGTCCCGTCCAGAACCTGCTCAGCTTCTGTTCCATCTCTCCTCCACCTAGTAACCTGTTCTTTGTTTGTCAAATAAACTTCTTTTGTGTTGCACTCCTGGTGTGTCTGCATATTGGGTCCACCAGTTACCTGCCCCCATCCTGACATGTTACTTTTCTTGGCTGGTTGACCTTCACTGTACAGTATGACAGATATACTGTATGTCCAGAATTTGACAGTGGAAAATTTCTAAATGTTCTGCTGAAAGTGGAAAGTTTCTTTCTGCATCACTTAAAATCTGAATTTAGCATATGAACCTATTATATGATTATTAATTTATAATACATGACAATACACTTTTATGTTTAGACACTCATAACACTTGGTTAAGCTTAGCAAAAAGATTGTGGCCTGGTTTATTAAGGGAAAACTTTAACAGTGACTTCAGACACATGTTTAGTTACATTTAACCAAACCATAGTCTTTTTATAACCTTTACCAAAACCTGGTCTGAAATGAGAATCTGGTGTGATAGTCATACATTTTTCAAACCAGTCATTTACCCACACCACCTCTTGGCACCCCTGGGGGTGGGGCCCTCTACAGCAAGATGGATGAATGGATAGTATTAGTAGTGCAGATAGTTGGAATAAGTCTGATGGATTAAATTTGGTATGATAAATGTTCTTTATTTTGCATAATCAATGCTCATGACACTTACATTTATATATTTTTATTTAAGGTCAAGCACAGGTTTGGATGTGTCAGTCATGTGGGCCACTGCAAAATCCCCTAGAACAGGAAAAAAATAGGTGCCAGACCAAGAGGAACTTAATGCCTATCTATTTTTACATCCTGTCCTATAGAGAAAGGTTCAAGTTAAAAATATAAAGACTCTGTCTTGATTCTGATTCTAATAAAACAGGTAAATATTGTTCAATTTGATTGATAAGCTTATCTTAGATTCTGGTGGCACCATCTTACCCCTGTAGATTAGCATTAGCATTAGTTTCCTTTAGAAAAATGAACATAGAACATGGATTTCAACATGTTTCTTTCACAGCCAACTTGTCTGAACAAATAAAGGTTTGAGAAGTACAAACTCAAATATCAACAGAAAACTCAAAATAGGGCTTATCCTGGAAGTTGTAGAGTACTGCTATGTCCTACAACCCCACATCTAAAAGAATTTACAGTGCTGTATGTTATCATGGACAGGATCATTGTCATGAAAACACAGAGTAATGCATCACACTACAGGCGCATTAATGGAGACCAATGGATCTCTAATTAGTGGAACAACATTTATCAAAGGGAACTGGTAACAGATTCAAAGGTCCATTAGTTGTCATTGAGGCCTCAGGGCCTAAGGTAGCTAGAAAGGGCCTTTGGATCGTTAAAGAGGATGCAACTGGTGAGCTGAGGAGGGAGAATATGAAGTAGACAGCTGCACAGGAGTGAATAGGAGGTCCCTTTGTGTCCTGCCAACAAAAATCTGTGACCAATTATCTGTGTCTATCTCTCAAGGGGGAATTATTAAACTCTTTGAGTGGGTGTATAGAAAACACATAAGGTGCAGGTGTGAGAGTTGCATTGCTGGTGGTGAGCAGTTGAATTCATTAGTTTGAGATCTTGTCTTTTCCTTTGGCCTGGAACTTTGTAGAGGATTTGCAAGGAACATATAGCATTTATTTGTGTTTTAGGTTTCTAATAAAGGGGAAGAGAAACAAAATATTCAGGAAAATGTTTTGCATTATATTCAGTGTATAGAGCTGAAAGTAGGCTGTATATACTGAATGAGAATGTTATTTAGCATTTCCTTGCATGTCTATTTTAAGCACAGGAAAATGACAATTTGTCCCACAATTGCTGTATTACTCCTGCCTGTGCCTCACCCCCACCCCACTGAGAGAGCTTCCTATTTGTGTGGTTAGATTTCCAGCTTTGTGAAAATTTTGTCCTACTGGGAAAGAAGGGAAGTTGGGCACATAGATGGCTTGTACACCATGTGTTAGACATTAAAGGGCTAATTACAGTTTAAAGAGCACCACGTTTACCACTGAGAAAAGCCTTATTAGGTATATTTTATTATCTCCTGTGAAATTATTCATCCTTGACAAGCATAATAAACATTATCATAATTACAATAGTGATTGCTGCTTAATCGCTTCAACTGCTGTTTTGCTATTTTCTAGTGTCTGCAGCGGAAGTCAGTAAGGCTCAACTGCTTTTCTCAGACTGTTCGTCAGAAACCAGGGTGCAGGACACAGGACAGTTTGTCTTATCCTAATGGAATGCTTGAAAGAAAAACCATCAGCACATTAATACAGATACTTGTATTGATGTCATTCATTTCAATTTTTTTTCTTGTTGACAGGAGAAAGAAATCAACATGAGTAATTGTAGTTGCCATGGGCATTAAATCTGAAATAGTGCTGCAGGGGACAATAAAGACATGTTGTGAAGTGTCCCCCAACCAGGTGTGTTATTGTATAGGTATAGATTAAGTCTGCTGCCGCTGACCCCCAACCACCTCCTCCACCCAATCCTACATTGTTGCCAATAGCAATGGCTCTGGCTGATCTTCACCTATCAAAGCAAAGCTCAGACTAAAGACTTGCAGCTTGAAGAGGGGAAAGATAAACAAGAGAAGAACAAACAAATCAGCAAGCAGTTTTTTGTGCATAACTCAGATAGGCTTTGTTCCTAACAAATGCTCTTTGAAAATAGTATTAATATTTAAAAATTTAGCTGCCATAAGCTGCAAAAGGCTAAAAGTGATTTATTTTATAATAGCAGTAATATGCATCTGGGGCTCCAACATTATAAATTAGTTTATACAATGTCAGCTCTGTTCAAGTTGTGATCCGTAATATTTCTGTTCTGCTTAATTTGGTGACACCCATGGTTACCATGGTATCAGTAGTTTAACACTACAGCAAACTCTCTTTGAGCAGCTACTTTGTCAGAAGCACAACAGAAGAATGCTGTTCACAGTGCAGCTAAACAAACTCACTTTGCTGTTTAGACGTTATTGCAACCACGATGCAGCACATGTAGCTATTCACACAACAGCAGGACATAATGAAGTTGGTTACTTTGCTAAGGAACTGGAGTTGTGCACCTTTCCGCCTCACTTGTTCCATCACTTCCGTTCAGAAATTAAAAGAGACATTGACAAAAAAAGAAAAAAGAAAGAGAAAAAGCTAGAAAAGATAGTTGTCTTGTTTTGGCTTTGAAGAACAATAGTTGGTAACCATGAGGACAAATATGCGTTTTTTGTCACATTGAATGCCTTTAGCAGCAGTAGCAGCAATGTAGCAACAATAACAGAAATAGCAATGTTTGGTTTCTATTAGCAGTAAGCTAATACAACACTGATGCAATAGTAGGAGAGTAAACAGTGAGACTAAATACAGTCACACTGGATAACATATGCATGGTTTCCTGTGGATACCTGTGAAAACATTGTGAGAATGACAACTCTGCCACTAACAAAATTATCCATGAAAATGATTTCATGAAAATCTTTAGATAACTTGAAATTGTTGTGTCTTTATGCGAATGAACCCCTAGGTCAAAATGTACTCTTCAATCTCTTCACCAGTTTGAAAACAAGACAAAACGCTGCCTGTTAATTGGCAGGCAGCAGAAGGTTCACATTGTTTTGCATTTCTTCAGTTTGTTTCTTCCTGAGATTTTCTTCACCTGACATGAGGTGCTATGAGCATAGCAACAGCTGAAAGAATCACATTCTTTCAGAACAGATTCCCCCATCTCTTCTTTGTTCAGAGTTTGTGTTTGTTTGAAGGACTTCCTTTTTGAAGATAAGTAGACTTAGCCAATCACGCACACACACACACAGTGAGGTTCAGTAACCGCCATCTCTCTGGCTTCTTTGGCACAATGGAGATGTGAAAAGATCAGAGAAAGTGTCACTGTTACTAAGTTACACATGTGCGGCAGGAGTCACCTGTTTAGGTTCGTTTACAGTATGTGGTCATGTCCTACTGTTATATATTTATAAGTCAGACCAGTATTAGCATGTGGGCTATTTTATTGGCTTTTCACAATTACCGTGTTATGTGGTTTCTGTCAGAATGAAAGTAAAATGAAAGCTTCCAGGGTTTATAGGAGGAACAATTCTCTGGAAACTTGATTGAAGTTGTCTGACTCAAAGAGAGAAGCCTTTTCGTAAAAAGCCACTAAGTCCTCAGTTCTGCTTGACTAGCATCCGATCCACACTAACTCTTGGAAAGATGGGAGTCAAACATTCCAGACAACATATCCCCCTCTCTGGCAATCTTTTTAGAATTAAAAGACAAATTTGGCCCCTGATCCTTCCTCTTTGAGTTCTTGTATTATGGTAAAAAAAAAAAAAAAACTTCATGTTTTGACCTCTGCATGGGTCAGGGTCAGAGGAGGGTAGGGGGTGGGGCGGAAGGCTATGCATTCTTCTGCAAGTCATTGTTACTGTAAAAAGGAGCTTTTGGGGTGGTAACAATGAAACTGTAGGTCGTCATCTCTGTGGATTGCTTCACAAAGCTGTGGGGGTGCATGTGGAAATTGAGGCTACCTGATGCATGAAACAGCTCAAGTATTATGCATGTTGCTGGCTTACTACCCTCAGGGAAAACAAGAGTGGAGGCTGCTGATGGAGATGTGGCTGTGGAGCCTAGAGACACATCTGGTACATGTTGTGAGGAGTGACTTTTTTTAAAGGTGGAGATGGTTTTAGGTTGCTTTAAAAATATCTCCATTCTACAATAATAATAACAATAATAATACTAACAAAACAAAGAACGTAGGAGAACTTTGACCTTTCCTTGTTCAGTTCCTAAGCCAGAGAACCTCTACTACATGCATATCAAGTGAAGTCTGTAGAATAAAAACCTGTTGTAACAGAACCATATTCAGAAGGTTCTCTAAGAGGTTATGTAATGAGCTCCAAACAGGTGATGCACTGTATGTGTGGGCAGGAGCTCCAAGCTGTTGACTTTGGCCATGTTTTCAGGGCCTGTCTACAGGAATGACATAAGCCTGTGTGCTCGCTTCCTCTTTCCCATTTTGTGCTAATTTTATCCACTCCAGAATTGATCACTATGCCACATATGGCAAGCTTGGAATTCACAGTAAAACATATTACAAACTAATACAGTAAAACAATAAAAATTGTAAAATAAATCCAGTGACACAAAGCAGAGAAAGCAGGCTAGAACTAACAACCGGACTTGAAGAAAGATTAGCCCCACACCATATGGACCTTTTCTGGTACTGCCCATTGCTTGGTGAGTCACCAAGCTGCAGCTTGCCAGCTATTCATACCTTTCACCCACATTCATTTTTCTTTCTCCAGCAAATTAGTCAGTTAGCCTGCTAACCAGGCTACCATCTATCTATCTATCTATCTATCTATTTATCTATCTATCTATCTATCTGTCTGTCTGTCTACAAAGTATGGTAGGTCAGAGTTTAACAAAAAATTCAGTCTGTTGCAACAGTGATGAATGATTACAAGTGATAATTTGGGTAATACAGTTACCTTGGGCCTTTTGCTTTTCCTTACTGCAAATACTGTAATCTGTATCGTCAAACACTAAACATTGTCTTGTCACATATGACAGCCAAGAGGTACGATCTCCAAGTAACCCATTACGGCAAATTGCAAAATTTTCTCTAAACATCCAGATCTCTTTCAGAAAGAACCATACAAACTGTAAAACAAAAAATATTATGTTACATAATTAAATCAATGTGTCTTCTTTTTCACATTCTACCCATTTTTAAATGTTTTGGTTACAAAACCAGTCTTTTAGATACTGCCAAATAAGCAAAAACAAACATCAAACACTAAACTGTCTTTGTTCATGACCCAACACTGAGCCCATCTCTGCACACTGCTCATGGAAAACCAAAGTACTGTGCTGTTTCAGAATGTACAGACAGGCGTCTGTTCCAGAGGAGAAGGCCATGATGATGATGATGATAGTCATGCAGACGAAAGGTCTCTACATCAATTCCCCTGGAGAACCATCGAAGAGCAAAGATGGGCTCTCCCCCACTGCTCTGGCCCCAACTGAAGCCCCTGTCTGGAAAGCAATCTGCCTGCCATCTGCAGGCCTCCGTGGCTCTGTTTGATATTCAAACAAACACCTGTCAAAAGCCCATGTCTCATCTCACACAGCTCTTGGAAACTGGCAAAAATCTCAACTTCTTTCTTGAGCCAAAAACAGAGGGGCAAATGTGGGATTTTATTCCAACCATCTGTGCATTTTTAAATGTAGATTGTTATGGAAGGCTCAAAAAACTAGTTCAACTTCCCATTAAAATGTCAGAGAATAATAGACCATTTGAGGTGCTTCATTTATTTAAAATGTTTGCGCAATAGATTATCTCAAGCTCAGTTTGTTTAGTTTCTTTATAATATCAGCTTGAACTGTGGCTGTGCACTCATGGAGTAATGATGCCAAGATATTTAGAGGATGTTCTTAGATGGAGTGATGGTCACGGAGCCTTTGTACAAAATATATCCATGTCCATGTCCCCCTCCTTGCTGTTTTCCACATCTAAACCCCAACCCCCATTTTGAGATGGAGGGTTTGCTGTAGAATGACGGGTGCTACTTGGCAGCCTTCCAGGTCTCACATCTGCCTGACTGCTGTTCCTTTCTTTCGTTTCCCTCGACAGCCCACAACACTATTGGTTCAGTTGTCAGCCCATTCCAGGGTCTGTCTGAAGGTCTGCAGATGTGTTTCTCAGAGCAGCAGTGATAGACTCTTGCAGAAATGTCTAGTGTGAGCAAATAATGGTGCAGAGACATTTCTGAAGACATTGAGGAATGGTTTGATCCACTGTCATTTATCACCCCACCTGTCAGTGCCGATCAGCACACATTCACCTTTTAGTGGAACTGACTCAGTTGCTCCATAAAATTGAACAGAAAATTGCAGTGAATTAGAAAATAAAGTGTTTGTACAACATTAAAGACAGACAGATTTGTTTTTATTTAAATATTAAACATAAAGTCAGATTGCTGTAATAGACTAAAACATGCAAAGCACATGTTCCTCTGGAGCACAAAACAGCACAAGATCAAGGTGAGTATGAAAAAGGCTTAATTTGATCAAAGACCTAAACAAGCTTAGACAAGAATACGGTAGCTTCAAGGCCACCTTGTTTTCCCATGTCAGTGACTCTGGCCCATACAGACCATCTCTGAAGGCTGTATAACTTGATTTCCTCTAATCTTTTCTTTTGGAAGGATTATATAATGCGCCTTTTGCGTCTGCCATCAGTAAGGTTTAGGGAGCTCTATTCTCCTCCATGTCATTTCAGCAGCCATCCTACTATGAGGATAATCTTGATCACACCACCTGCCATTTTAATTTATCACATAAAGCAATGGAATGAAAAACAGCATCCACTATTCAGCTGAGTCAAGAATAAAGGATTTCCAATTCTTTGAGTTTACCATGTGTCTGACAATGACAAAAAACGGGTGGTACATTGATAGACACTGCATGTTTTTGTCAGTCAACCACAGAACACTGAGCTCAGCATTACTGGGTGTATGAAACTGTGAGAAGGAACTTCATATCCTTCATATCAATATCTCTGCAAAAAAGAAGACTTTTAGTGGTTGTGAGAGGAATTGTAAAATGTTACAAGACTAATTCAAGGACAATGAAGCAGAAAAGAAACACAGCTGGGTGTATTTTGGGGACAATAAACCAAGCACCAAGTTTTATGTAAAGATGGAGAGAGAAGGGGAGATGGAGAGAAAGGTAAAAAGGAATAAGAAGCTGACAATTAGGGACAACTAATCACCAAGTGTGTAGCCAAGCGCATCCCCCCATGCTGGTGCCAGCGGTTGCACTGTGCATGAACCTACATTGAATGCCAACGGCAGATAATTATAAACCGGCAGGGCAGGCCTCCACTGTGCGGAGGGAGGGATAGAGCCTCAGCTGAGCCTGAACTCCTGACCTTTTTCACACACCAAACGTCTGTTGTGGGCTTCAGGAGGAGCAAGATGGGTCACAGCGAGCTGTGAGGCCACTGAGAGAGAATGAGATGGAGGGAGAATGGTGGTAGGGCTAAGGGGGAGCTGGTAGAAGAAAGTGGGGGTGAGTGAGGCACACAGAGCAGGGAGGGGGAAGAGATGGAGGATGGAGGGATTTGAGGGAGGAGGTGCTCACTGGAGGGTCATTTTTTTGTTGGCATTCTTTGGTTAGCACTCCTGACCAATCAGAGGGGAGAAGTAGAGCAAATCCCTTTTGTTATGTATATTTGGTTATCTCCTGTCCCTTTATCAGCATTCATTAGGTGGGGAAACCTGGTCTGTTCAATTCCTTTGTATACAAATAGGAAGCTTTGTTTGAACTTGACCCTCTTTTAAGGTTTCACTAACTTACAATTACACTATCATACATTATCAACAGTTAATTATTTAAATAACTGATTCTCAATAGACTGAAGCCACTTTTAGCTTACTACTGCCACATCAAACGACAAATCAAGATCACAGACTGTTACAGAATATTTGTGCAGCAGCTAACACAGTGGCAGTGAGTGAAAAATGTCATCATTTACACATTACATGCTACTTGAGTTTGTCGTATTTAGTTGAATAACATTAAAAAGTCAAAGTCACTGCATTGTGTAGTACAGTAATGAAAATATTCCAAACAGATGTCCACAATACACTTCATTGTAGATATCTGAAATAGCATTTTTACAAGTCATAATAAGAATTAACATTTTTACTTGGCACAGGATGTTCAAGATAACATTACAGATATCGAGAATGGTGTTTCATTTTCCTAGTAAGAACTGAATACAAAAAAATGACATGAATAACTGAAATGACAGTTGTGGATAGCATGAATGCCCTTATATCTGAAGAAATGTTATTTTTGATTAGGAATAACTGAATTACAGGTACAAGGCTACATGCTACGTACCTCATACGTGTAGATTCAATGCAGAACCATAAATTAAGCTTAGGCTTAATAAATAAAGCTTAAGCCTATACCCTGCATTGTGCTACACTGAGAGCACAGGAAGAGTTACTCAATTAAATGAAAATAGTTGTGCTAAATTTAAGCTAACTGCCTCCAGCTACATTTGAGAAAAATGACCTACTTTTGTAGAAAACGTCAACACAATCCTACCATTTTGCAACATCTAAGTGAAATCTCAAGTCTGCAACAAGAGGTTCAAATAAAATGTCACAAATATGACTGTGATATGCTTTATAAAAATTGGTCAAATAGGGCCATAATACCAGCTCTTTAAAAAGTCGTATTGTAACTAAAGTCCCACTCTTGATTTTAGCATCTTCTATGTGAAGTAAGAAGGTCAGTGGACCACCTCAGATCATCTGGCCTCCTCTCATCATGAAGATCTCTCTGGTTTTTTACTTTGCTAATTTCCCATGACTGAATGTAATTGGGACCAGATAACTACCCCCCCAACTCCCTCCTCAGCAGTCTTTGATCACTTCTGACCTGGCTCTAGTGAAGCTCTGACACTGGCAACCAATTCTTGGGTGGCTTGTGATTGCTCACAGGCATACTGCACGATATATTTAGTATTGATGTGAGAGCCTACAAAGCTAACATGCTGTGGCAAATGTTACAACTTTGTTCTCTGGTATTGTTAGAATTTGCACAACAAGCTATCTCCCAGTCATGAATACATCAGTGCAGAACAGTGTGAGTCATTTGTGTGGAATTGTTTATGTATGTGTGTGTGCATTTCATGAGCAGTTATCTTGAGGGAATAGAACAAGATGTGCACAAAGATTTCCCAAATTTGATTCAGATTTGTAAATCCTGTGCAAATTACTGTTGCCTCTTTCTTTTCTCCCCGCCATACTCCTCTTTGAAACTTGTCTTCTGAGGCAATCACTCCCAGATGGAGAATATTAGAAGTAATCACTTCCATTTGCCAGTTCTTTTACTCTCACTGCGAGGTGATATGCCATCTCCCAATGACATCTCCTCACAATGGACAATTATGAACACTCATCAATCACTTTCAACGAAGAACTTTGACGCCCAAAATCTGGTAGAAATTATCTAATTTGATCACCTAGAAAAGTCCACAAATCTGCTTATGTGTGTGATAGGTTCACATTCTCTCCACTGTGTGTGAGTACACAGTGCTGTTCTACGTATGTGGGCATCTCAAAGCTGTCAAGTGCGCTCAGTGTAACTTTCACAAGCCCTTTACCTATAGTGTAGAGTGTACATACTGGAGGAGTTGCTTTTGATCTACTATTTGATACAAATATTGTGTCAAGAGTATTGACTCAGCATGAAAGATCACCATGTGCTTACAGCCATTCTGCTGAGGGGAAGCTGTCTTTGAGTTCACCATATGGAAAAGCTGAAAATCACAGAGGAGGAAAACTGACATATGGAATTAGAGGTGTCCGCCTCTCTAACATCAATCTTTATCCATATTTTCCATATACCTTCATGTCAAAATATCTTTTTCTACTCTCATTTTTAATTCATCCCTTTTGCTCCCTGCTCTTCTCCCCTCTTGCCCAATATCTTGCCTCCACTCCCATCCACCCTCACCTCCTACTATCCCTCTCTTCCCTCAATCCTTCATTCTCTGAGACAGACAATAAAGCAAGCAGTTCCATGGCTGACCTGCAATTCACCCCTACCTCCACACCATAACAAACCACAGACAGAAGGTGAGTTACAGCCCAAGATAGTGTTTGCGGTGCAGAGTGGCCCTCAATCCTGAGCCAGAATTTGGGTCCCACAGGGCTCCTGTCCCCCCTGTGGCTGGGCTACTCTGCTCTGCTCAGCACTGCTGATGGGGTCACACAGACTCCAGACATGCACACATCCCAATTTCATCTAAAGAAATTCCTATGGGTTCAGGAGGACTAAAGAAAGCAAGATTGATGGAAAAAAAGAGAAGCATTTTGAAAAGAAGGAAAGAGGAACTTCTCTTTCATTAAGAGATACCTGCATTTGCACATAGGCCAAAGTGAATCTTCTTACATGGCTGCTCTTGAAAAAAAAAGCTGAGGAAGTTTTGACATCCATCTAAGTTTAAGCACGTGTTCCTTTCTGTTTTTCTCACGACCCTGATTTGACACAGCCACATCTCTTTGGATCTATCATTTGGCAAGGAGAAATGATAGATCATGTGAATCATATGTTAAAGAGAGGAGACAGAGTGCTCTTTCGTTGCCTGGCAGCTAAGCCAGAAGAGGAACACCTGTTTCAAAATAAATCTTCAGATAACAATATGATAGTGTAGCTTGATGATATGTCTGGAAATGTGGAAATCTGATTCCTTGCATGATGGGTTTTTTTTTACTCCCACATAAATTCTTCATCCATTGCCCCAAGTTATAAATTCTTTTTTTGTGCTCACCTTATCTAAAGTCTAAATCCTGAGATTTAAAGCAGAGGCCAGAGTCACATTTTTCTCCAGCCACCTTCATCCCAGAGAGGCTGCAGAACATTTTGACTCCGGGGTCCTAGAGTTGAGGTGGAGGCCCAGCCAGCCCTCACTGTTGGAACCATGAACTATGTCAGGTCATGTCAGCCCTCTGCCAGTCTGGCTTGGTTCCACACCACCCTATTTTGCTGGGGCTAACAGATGACATCTTAACCAGAAGGTCTTTAGTTTGAGCTTTGTGCTACTCATTCAAAAATAATAAAATTGGGTAAATAATATTCTTAGTTTTGCCTTTACCACCATTTAATCAAAAGTTTGGCATTATGGGAAATAATCACATTTACAGTGGAACCTTGGATTGCGAGTATAATTCGTTCCGGGAACATGCTCGTAGACCAAAGCACTCGTATATCAAAGCAAATTTCCCCGTAAGAAAAAATGGCAACACCCACACGGTCCACACCCACTTATCCATATAAAAATGATTACAGTAATACAAAATATAGTATAAAGTAAAAATAAAACAAATTAACCTGCACATTACCTTTGAAAAAAATCGCGGCTGGCATAAGGGGCCATTGTTGCAGTACAGATATTGACTATACAAGTGAAGCGTGAGAACCTTCGGCTCAGTTGTGACCTACGTCACATGACGCTTGGCAGACAAAGCGTACGTACTACTCGTATTGCAAGACCTCGCTCATATATCGAATTAAAATTTTTTGCTCGTCTTGCAAAACACTCGCGAACCGGGTTACTTGCAATCCAAGGTTCCACTGTATTTGCTTTCTGGTGTGGAGTTAGATGAGGTGATTAATACCAATGTCATATCTGGGCTAAATATACTGTATATCTGGAAACAGGGGCCAGCTAGCTTAGCTTAGCATAAAGACTAAGACTAACAGAGGGAAACTAGCATGGTCAAAATGTAACAAAATCTATTTACCAAAACTCTCTAATTAACAAATTATAACATATTTGTTGCTTATTTAATTAAAGAAATGTAATAAAATGCTGTTTACCTCAGCGTCTGGTTTATTTGTAAGCTACGGGCTGCAGGACGAAGCACTGTATTTAAAGGACAGACATGAGTACTTCCAATTTTCTCATCTAAGGGTGTTTTCAAACCTGTAGCTTGTTTCCCCTAGTTTGAATCAGTGGACCAGTTTGTAAAACTGGTCCATTCATCCTTGGTTGGATTTCACACAGAGAATAATACAAGTTAACTAGAATGCATCACTACAAATTACAGAGAACATTCCTTCCACTCATTGGTTGAATGAGTCTGGGCAGGAATGATAAGGAAAGCAGGATAAAGATCCAGTTCTGTACTGGTGAATATATGAAAGAAATTTGCTCTGCATTTTGGAGAAACATCGCACGTTGTATTTGCTCATCATGGTGGTAATTATCTAGGAAATAAACCAAGCTAAATTGTGACAACAGAATGCCAAATGGACTTTGACAAAACATTTTGAAAATAAAATACAGCTCCATATTTTGTAAAGAAGACATGCAGCCTTTCCTGGTTCAAGCTCGGGCTGACCCGATCGCTTTCTGTGTGGACTTTGCATGTTTTCCCTATGCCTGCCTGCGTTCCTTCCGGGTACTCCGGCTTCCTCCCACAGTCCAAACACATGCAGCTGAGGTTGACTGCTGACTCTAAATTGCCCGTAGGAGTGAGTGTGAGTGTGTGTGGTTCTTTGTCTACATGTCAGCCGTGTGATGGACTGGTGACCTGTCCAGGGTGTACCCTGCCTCCCGCCCAATGTCAGCTAGGATTGGCTCCAGCCCCCCACCCCCAGAACCCTATTCAGGGATAAGCGGTATACATAATGGATGGATTGATGGACATGCAGCCTACAGTTGTCTGAGCAGAACAAAAGAGTGAATATTGAGGACTGACATATATACAATGGATATGGTGTCACCACTGGGCAAAAATGAAGTGAAAATATCGGAAATATGGTAGCTGCAATCTTGCTTTTTTGCAACCAGATTCTGAACAGTCGTGACTAGAAGTGGAGTGACAGCATCAGGCCTCCAACCAAAGCTGTTATATCAAGTGATGTACACCTCTTTTTATATCCTCAAATAACATATTAAAAACAAACTTACCAAAAAAATGACCACTTGTACACACATCAGCATGATACTGTTGCCCCTCTGAAAAAGAAGGCAGTGCAACGAGAAGACTAACCCCATGGTACAGCTCGCAGCTCCGCTCCCTAAAGCAGGCATCACAAAAACTGGGATGGAGGTTGCGCTTTACTAAGTCAGAAGAGTTTTTCTTAGCCTGGAAAAATAGTTTAAAGAACACATCAAAAAAGCCCTCTATAGTGCCAGAACCACATATTATTCATCACTGATTGAGGAAAATAAGAACAACCCCAGGTTTCTTTTCAGCACTATAGCCAGGCTGACAAAGAGCCACAGTGCTGTTGAGCTTAATATTCCATTGGATGTCAGCAGCAATGACTTCATGAGCTTCTTTACAAATAAAATCACAACTATTAGAGAAAAAAATTCATCAAATCATTCCCACAACTCTCACAGGTGTACCATCAACTACAATGGCTTTAGAATTATCTGTAAGACCTCAGTTATACTTTGGTTTGTACTTTGAGTTTTTAATTTGGCTCAGGTCTCAGCCATTAACTTCTGGGAGCTCTCAGCCTTTTCCTTTGTTTTTTAAAGCCGAGGATACTGAGCATGTACAACGACACGTTAAATGGATTTGTTCAAACATGCAGATTACTCCTTGTAGTTGGTCCAGACAGAGGTCAGATCACAGTCTCGCAGCAAACTGCTTTGGTCCGCACCAGGAGTGTAATTGCTGTGTTCAGACCTGCCCCAAAAACTGCACCTAAGGGGAAACTGTACCAGAGGTCAATTCAACCTGACTAAACAAGGCAGGTGTGAAAACACCCTAAATCTCTACAAATAAGCGTACTTTCCAAAATGTCAACCTGTTCTTTTACACACACATAATGTATTGTTTTCATGCTATATTGTGATCTAATAGGAGGAGCCCTGAAACCTTTTCTTGAGAAAAGCAACATCCAATTCAAGCCTTGCTTCAACTCCAAAAGTAACTCATTTTGACTGGGGACTTCATCCCAGACTTAAGAAAGAGCAGAGTATAGACCTGGTCCCAAGAGGTAATAAATTGTTGAGGCAGGCCCAGTTTTGGCAGAGAAGTAAGTGCAGGCAGAAGCTCCCTTAAAGAGTCTAGCAGGCTCTGTTTTTCCCAGAGTTTAAAGCTCTCACCTATTCTCATTGGCTGCTCTTTTATTCGGTAGGCTAATTTATTGGAGTTCACAAGGAAGAAAAACTAGCATAGCACAACCATCAGCTTTGTCTGTGATAAATGACATATGCTGCTATCTTCATCTCAAGCAGGACCTACAGTTCCCCTGGACGAGAAAGGATCTGTGTGCATATGTGTTATTGCTGACTTGTGTTTAAACTGGGGTCATGTTTACATTCCATTTTACATTCAATGTGCTGATGAAAAACTGTAAACAAAACCTAAAAGGAGAACACAAAAATCTGTCAATGACAAAAAAATATACAAATCTTTTGATATAAATCTTTTCATTATTAATTTAAAGTTGTCTCTCTGTCTTTGCCGCATCAGGGTCCCCTGATCCCTGTTCCTGCTGCTGGCTGCCCCAGTGCAACATAGTCCCTCTTTTCCCAGAATAAAATTCTTTGGAAAGTCATTTTATATCACCCTTTGACTGTGCAGTGAACTGTAGAACCACCCCATTGCAAACAAAATAAAAGGATAGAACAGGGAGACAAGGGGGGATGGAGCAAGAAGGAGAATTCTAATTCTTTGCAGGCCTTTGGTATTAACCCAAACACTAGAGCTGTCAGCAGTTCAGAGAGGGAGGTGCGAGGGGCAAACATTCAGTGTTAATTGGCACTTTGTAAGTTCTGAGCCTTCCTTTTGTGAGGCAAGTGGAAGAGAGAGCAAGGGGGAGGCAGTCAGCAAAGGGGAGTGCAGGAGTGAGAGAAAGAGAGAGAGAGCGCTCCTGTTCTTGTAGGTTTGTTGGGCCTTGTTGAGGGTGTTTACGGTTCACTTCTTATCCATTGTTAATTGGACTTTCTCTTCCCAGTGGGAAAAAAAAGAATTCATGTAACCTTCAACCTGCCACCCATGATCCCTGTGACTCTTCACTCCAGCCTCATCAACAAGAGGGGGATAAATGACAAGTCCATAACCAAAGGATTGTCCTGTGGATGCCATGAAACTCTTAAATATTCACATCTTTCTTTAAGACTCTTATGGCATGAGATGCAACTGAAACCATTTGTACTGACTACTGCTAAACATGTTAAATTCGAGAAGATGTATTTAATCTGGAATGTCAGTTATTCTTTTTTGCTTCTTCGGGTGCCAGATATGTAGGAAGTTTCCTGCTAACCTAATCTGATGCCCCCTACTTTAATGATGCTATAGAAGAGCAGAAATAGAGCTAAACCAGCCCATTAAGTACAGGATGCAAAAATAGTGTTGTCCTCTGTGGATCCTCTTCTTCTACCAATGTGTTTGGCATTATATGAAATAATTAGATGATGAGATTGACAGTGAGAGAGAGAGAGATAGGAGGGCACCTGTCTTTGAAAGAGAGAGGGGAGGAGGGTTTGTTGCCATGAGGCTAGTGCACTCTGCTTCACAGCACCTCTGGTCTCTTTCTGTCTTTCTGTCCCACTGACTGATGTAAATAATAATAGTGCATGTACTGAAAGGACACAGGTGTCAACCATTGTGCTGCTCTGAATGGACCTGGGGGAAAGGAGGTCAGGGGTCAGAGGGCCACCTCAGCCACCTCTCACACCCATAGTTCTTATTCACACAGACCACACACACACACACACACACCACTCATTTACTCATTATTTATTATCATAGTTCAGTGTTTTGTGTGAAAGCTCCAGAGACCATGCATACACTCTGTACTCAGGAAGATTATCAGCCTTTTTCACTATTAATCATCTCACACAATTACATAGCTAAATGGATAGTGAATGAAGGAAATCTGAGATATAATGTAACATTCTCACCACTGAAAACTTACAAAATATTCACTGGATTTTTATCTGTACACTTCAGGCCTTTACTTGTACCAGACATATTTTTCTGTTATAGTTCATCCATATTCATTCAGGCATTTAGTCAGCATTCCACACTAATTGTCCTGTCATTCCAGATCCTGTTACTCCCACCCAGGCCCCGCCAGCCTTCCCAGTCACCTGATTCCCCACACCCACCTGCTCACCTGTTCCCCCTTCCTGCATCACCTCCCTAGTATATATACTGATCCATTTCCAGCTCTGCCAGATTGTCTATTGTGCCATTCCAGCTGTAATGTTCCAGTCTTTGTCAGCCAGCTGTTTTGACTACCTGCCTGTTTTTCCAATGTTTTTCTGAGCTGGGACATATTCAACAACATTATGTTGCAAGCTTCTATAATACAATTAAATATATGTTTTACATATGCAGCTCAATAGCACTGCAGCTTCAAAATAATTCACACTTTCCAGTATATTGTGAAGGCATTTAATAGAAAAGTTTAACTTAAAATAAAATACACTCGTTCACTTTCTTGCAAAGAGTTAAATAAGAAGATTGAGATTTCATTTAAGTACCTGGAGCCAGTAGCTAACAGGCTCAAACACTTAGCCTGGCTCTGTCCAAAATCTGCCTACCAGCACCTCTCCATCTCAATTTATATAAAAAGCAAAGTATAATACTGTTTGTCATTTTAGGGGGCTTACTATATGTGTCAAAATATTCGCTGGGATCAGCTGCTATAGGCAACCAGTGGAGATTATCAGGTTAGCCTACTGGACTTTATGCTAAGCTAAGCTAAGCTAAGCTAAGTTAACTGGCTTCTACCTCCTACACATTTATTGCACAGGCATAACAATTGTCTCAGTTTTTTCATTTAACTCTCAGCAAGAGCTAATTTACTGGCCAATATTTTTATAAGAAAGTTTTATGAATACATTTGACCTAAAACAGTACAGCTGAGACCAATAAGATTATAGAAGCCTACATTTTAAAAATTGTGGTAATTACATATTTCCGAGTGTGTGATGTTTCTTTAAGTAATTACTTTTAATTGCTCATTTTATCTTCTTTCCCAGAGTACTGTCTCCTTATATTACACTGTAACCTCACAACAGCACTCAGATCTAATATACATTCTGTGCTACAGGTTGAATATGGTTTAGTTTGCCATCCCCACTTCCACCTTCACACAGGAGGCTCCTGAGTTTCCACTCACTCATAACAGTTGGCCAACCACTCTCTAACCAGTGAAGGATAAATCACACACACACACACACACACACACACACACACACACACACATAATATATGCAGGACAGTGAACATGCATGTGTACACCAAGGCCGTCCTTTCTCTAGTGTTCAGAGTAACTCGTGGATAATGCCAGAGGGAGATTTGTGGAGCAGTGTCCTTTGTGCTGAAAGAAGCAGGACATGGAAGAGACATAAATTGGGATCCACAATGACTGAGGTGCAACACACTCCTTCCATGAATAGGCGACTATATATGGTATGAAAATGACATTTCTGCTGCATCAGCAAACTTTGTGGCAAATATAAAACTGAGGACATACTGTATTAGGCTATGTGGAAAAGGGTTACAGACCTATTTTACATGTCATTTGATTTTACTTCTGTAACTGGTCTCATTTTTTTATCTTTCAGCATAGAGATTAAATCATTTGCTGTAAAGCAGAATGCAACCTCCGTTAGACCTCTGCAAGCCAGTGTCCAGTTGTCCAGTCAGTCTGCCACCTTTCAAGTTTTATGTGTAGCCAGAAAAGCAGCCAGCCTCAGCTTTGGTCTTGGCCTTGACTGTTTGTAGTCATAATGAAAATGTTTGATCTTGATACTGTATAGAGCTCAAGTACAAGCCCTGGGGAAACACCCAGGATACTGGAGCAATATGATCCCTATTATGCACGTGGTGTGTAGTTTAATTTGCAGCATGTATGACAGTGGCTAATAACGGAGAAGAACAATATACTGTAAATACATCCATGGATGCATCAAGGCTTCAGTATTTGTGCTATATTTTGTGTGTGGGTTCCTGGCATTCTGCTCTCTTCCTTAGGAGGCCTCACCATATTTGTGTGTGTGACAAAGAAAGAGACAGAAGCTGCAAGAGGAAGGGAGAGTTCTTCTTTGCATTGTATCTGCAAGGAGATTATACCTTCTCTACGATGCTCTCAAATCATCAAGCATGTCAAGATAAGGACAAAGAGAACACATATTTCAATGACTTATCTCTGTCAGTCATATCCAGCAGAAGACCCCAGGAAAGCCGCTAAGTGCAAGAGAACTATAGTCCCCATTAAAAACCTTTATATGACAGATTCAAGGCCACTTATTTTCACTTTTTGTCGGGCAATTTATATGCATCCTGGAAAAACATTGTTTCTGTGTCTCCGCTTTTCAAATCACACCAAGTTTTAGAAAAGTGTTTTTTCTTTTCTTCTGACAATAACATCTCATTCAGGGTACAGTAGAAAACCATTCTATCAGCAGGGTACAACCTATAGTGTGTAGAACAATAAAGAAAAGATCCACCAATATGGATTGAGCCAACAGCTTCGCAAGAAGCCTGTGGTGCCTTTAGTGATGATGAACAAAGACACAAAGGATCCCACCGAGAAAGTCCTGCTCTGAAGGAAGTCTGCAACGCCCGCTGTGGCCAGCTATGGAAAGATGAAGCTAAATGAAATAGGGCAGAATGGAGATGGGGATGAATCTATGGGGCGAAGAACAGTGACAACAGGAAAAGGAAGAGGGGGGCTTAGGATTAATATGGTGATGGAGTTCTGAAAAATGGTGATTTGATCTGTGAACACACTCAGTTATGTTGTTTTGTCAATCAAAGACTTCATCAATCAGTCAATATAGACTTTATTTGAATAGCACCTTTCACATAGGATCCATGCAGCTAAATGTGATTTACAGAAGAGTGACAAAAAGAATAAAAGTGGACAAGAAAAAAACCTAAGTTGTAGAATTTGGTATTTGAGACAAACATTTTTAAACAATTTACTACCTTATCACCAAATATATGGCATTCTGGCATTTAAGATTTTTCTGAACAGGGAATGGACTTGGTTGCTGTAGAAAGAATGGAGTAATCTTACTTGACTACTTTGGCACTACTGCCCTCAAGTGGACGTTAGAAGTACTGTTCCATTCAACTTAATGGCTCTTATTCAACAGTCTTTGTATTGAATATGCACTTGGTTCTTACAAGCGTGCATGACTGAACATTCTAATTAAATACATTAAAAGTGTAATTCTGGGTGTACAGGGGCTGTTCCATTCATTTTAAATACATTTTTCAGGCAAAAATAATACATTAATCTGTAGTTGCAGAGTATATAATGATTCTTTGTGGCCAATATTTCTTTTTGGCCCACTGAGTAAAACTTCGTGTTGATCCTACCAGCAGGGGTGATATCTTTTTGTTACTTTCCTTCTTTTACCAAGACTGGCACAGAGATGATGTAATGTAAAAAGTTTGATTTCTAAAAATTGGTGTTTGCTGCTCTTTAGCAATACCCTTGTCAGGTAGCATGTTCTCCCACAGTGTGCTGCCAGTGCATTGTCTTCTGAGCAGTAAACAGAGTGGATTTTTACCTGTATATAGGAACTAACCCCCTTTTCCATCTATTTGAGGTAGACCAAAAAGAAACAGGTTTTCTTCCCTGTGGTCTTTATACGTGGACCTTTTCCAAAAGCAAGATGAGGGAAGGATGATTTTCCAACTGGAAGACCGGAAGACTGGGGTAAACAATCTGGGTGATCCACAATATGAAGGCTAAATGTAGGTAGTGGGATGCATCAATTATAAAGAGAAATATCATCATGTCCAGTGTGTAGTATGTGTAACATACATACACTACCAGTCAAATGTTTGGACATGTGTCCAAACCTTTTAGTGTTCAATTATATGTCCATTTATTGAACTGAGGACATGTACAGTATGATGGTACTACATTTCATGGGCTATAGTTGTAGGAGCTCTGAACTACATAATTTGTGACAGAAGGGAACCAGTCTTTGCTTAAATTCATAATGTAGGTAGACCAAGGGTAGTAAAGCTCCAGCTGCCTTGTAGCTCCTGTAATGATAATGTTCAAGGCTGCCTCTGTGGCAGGGTAGGGTTTTGCATCAATGATTCCCCTAGGACACAGAAAAAGACTATACTTAACTACAGTGGGTAGCACATAGTCAAATCTACACCTATTATTGGTGCCAAATATGTTTGCATTAATTGTATACAGACATGACAAACCTGATTTTCTCCATCGCTGAGTCAGTATCAATGAGCCCGAGTGTACATATAGAGATGGACACATTGCTCTTCTTCATAGATAGCTCATGCTGAAGGGCCCCAAAGAAACCATTCAAGGCAAATTTTGTTGAGGTATACGGTGCTACAAAGGGAGCAGGCATTTTACCTGTGAAACATTGATAACTATTAGAATGGGGTTTTATGACACAGTTTTGTCAAATGGGAAATATTCAACTCTATTTTGACCTTTGTTGTGCCTTATAAAAAATGTCTGTATTCACAGATTTTATCTATTTAATCTTAATTTTTTAAGAGTTCAAACCTTTACTATGATTAAATGTGGCACATTCAAGGCCACAGAATAGTTAATAAAATACAAGTGGCACTGCAGTACATAAATATTTTAATATATTTAGTATTTCCATATTTTTCAATGACAAAACAATCTCACCTCGAAGTCCAGCAGATGGAGTCTAAGATTAGACCTTAAAGGTGCTCTACCCAATTTCTTTTCAGCTGCTTGGTCGACTCAAAACTAACTCATACCTAAAAACACTCTTTGCATCAAGTGCAGCTTTTTTTTAACTAAAAATACATTACTGATAAGTAATAATGTACAGTATGTATGTGCAGAGTGTGCTGTTAATAACGTGTATAAAAATGCTATGCCAAACCTACCCAGCACTGATGAAACAATAACCAGTGATCCTTTACTTTGCTCAAGGGAGTCCAGAGCTTTCCAAGCCATCTGAACATAGCTGAAGAAGTTGACCTATGAAAAGCATACACACATACTGTATAAACAGAGATGGGTGGACTGTCCTTGTTTTATGTGCTGATAGACCATGAAAATGCTGCATTACCTTCATCAACCACCGGGTGTGTTCTACATCCCCATCCCACATGCTGAAGGGGCTGGAGCCAATGTGGTTGAGAACCAGGTAATCCAAGCCTCCGAGCTTTGCCAGAGCAAAATCTACCACTTTGTCAGGGTCTGACTCGCTGGCCATGTCTCCTGCAATGTAAAGAGCTTTCTGGGCTCCCAAACTCAGGCACTTCTCTGACACCTATAGTATAAGCAAAGATCATAAAGAATGGGTTACTTAGTCCAGTGCAGTTGAAGAAAATATTATACTATTACACCACTTCAGTCAATTAGAGAACACCTTTGCATATATTAACCTGATGTTTTCTGTCCTACTGGATTTCTATGAATGATTTGATCAGCACTGCAAAATCAAGTGACAGCAGTGAAGATAAAAATGTCTGCGAGTTACATTTATTGGTTCATAAAGCTGAGCTGTTACATTTGAGCTTTGATACAATTTAAAGTAGATGTTGTCAAGTTCACTGACCTGCTGTAACACCTTCTCTCTCCTTGCCGTAATGACTATCTGAGCTCCATAACGGGCATAATGATATGCGATTTGTTCACCAATTCCTGTACTGGCCCCAGTCACCAATACTCTGGCACCTCTGAGAGATTCTGGAACAAATTCATACAGTTTTAATTTTGTACACATATATAAACATACCAAATAAGCATTCAAATTTGAGTGGTGCTGACTGTTTGATTTTTTTGTTCACTGTGCATATATTAATCTAAACATCTGCATATAAAGTTTTACAACTAAATTTGATTACAGTGGACTGCTTATATCAGTTGGCCTATGCCACAGAAAGATAAACCAGTCAAAGCACACTTTGACACTTCCCAGCTTTGGTCTGGTCTGATTAGAGCACATGGTCTACCGTGAAGTGTGGACCATGTGGCTGGTGAGGCCTCAGTCACAAGCAGAAAGCTTGTGACTGAGACTAAGTCAGATTACCACCAACTACTTGCTCAGTTTGTGCTTAGCCTCTGAAATGTTTTCCATGGGAACATTAACCATTCATAATCCTCATTATTACACAGATCCTTTCTGCAGTGCAGAGCAGTAGCAAAGTACAGCACCTGTCACCCAAACAGTTGCATATTAAGGTTAAATAGTCCACATTCAAGTGTTGACCATATGACTGCACGGTCTCAATTTGGACTGAAATGTAGCTCATGGTATGGAGGGAGGAGTCTATAGAGATATTTTTGATTTAAGATGAATTAAATTTCACCATATTTAACAACATTCTTAATGCATTTTTGACAGTTTAGTATTTTTTTTTTTTAAATGTAGAATTATTACACTCATTTATTACAGAACATTTTCTGTGTCAACAATTCCAACAATGCATTTTAGCACAACCTTGGCAATATAGCAGTAAAATATTGATCTTGTAATAAGGCATTAGATGTAAGATTTTTGACATTATAAAGTTTTAAAATTAAGCTCTGAGGCATATAGTAGAGAGGTTTAGGAGAACAATCATATGTCAAAGGCATATGTACAGTACAGCCTGCTGATGTCACATTTCGTGCTGTAACCTAAATACACTAACCTTGTATTTTTTCCATCTTTTGAAATAATACAGTTCGTTTTAAAATACAAATGTCGCACATCTAAAGCTGACACAAAATAACTCCTCTTCTAATATTTACCGTCAGGTCAGGACGTTTGTTACACGTCCATTATAATGAGCACTTATCTAACCTGTATGATCATTATTAGACATGATTATTGGTTATTTTACTGTAGTGTGGTTTCATTGTTATTCCATTTCAATTATTTTCTCCTGGATGAGAATTCAGCACCGATAATTCTGTCAGTCGATTACACGAAAACGTTACATTGTAACACTATGGTTCACCTGTCAACGATCACCTGTTACCTGCATCAAACCCAGGTGAAGTCCATTTGACAGCTAGGAAAGCAACGCATATACTTGCTAAAAGGAGTTTAATGAGACGTCCCATTGTGTACACTTGGTTGGAAATAGTTTGACAGCAGTCGTTTCCAGAGCAGACATTCACGGGGAGGGGTTTAATGCATGAGGTTTGCAAACAGCTTTTTATGTGTTACTGCCACCTTCTGAGTTGGCGTGTGGACCATCTCACATACTGCATTCCCCCGTCAAGTCCCGTTTTCCCTGAAACATATTGATGCTTTATACCCATTATCAAGCATTCACATGTAAACCATGACGAGCTAAATGTTAATTAGATTATGGATCATAAGCAGGATTACGTCTAGTCTAATATGTCGTGACGTTAAATATAAACAGTAACTTTAGAAAACATCCAAACATGCAACATGTGAAATTGTATCCTAAACAATCATGGGAACGCGCGCGACCGTACGCGCACACGCGTCGCAAGCAGCCCCTTCTGAAAATAGTCCCCGCGCGCATGTATGCATAGCCAACCGCATGATATTAAAATACATTTTCTTCTTTACATAGTAGTTTGGCAATTAAAAAAAAAAGAGTCAAAATTGTATGGTTAAAACAAGTGTGATGTTACGGGCTGCTTCATGGGGCCCATTCCAGAGACTGCATAATTAAAAGATCGGATCTCGTCAGTTTTTGTTTTGTTTTATTCTGAATACTCTTTAGAATAAGACAAAGTCCACACGGATCATCATTCAGTCTACCTATAATTCAAACATCTGGATAATGTTTAGTCCTAAATAGCTGACAAATCTCTGCTGAAATATTTCACTCTGTAGCTATATCCACTATTTTCATATAGAAATTTTAGCCTGAGTATAAACAGCAGCAAACTAATAAAGTTTTTATTTCATATAGGCTTCACCCTGCAAGAGCTGTCACTATTGGGCTTATCCCTCACACATGCACAGTCCTGAAGAGATTTCACCCTGCGCGCTGCCCTGGGCCGCACCCTGCCCTGGGATGTCCCCAAACAGGTCCGCTGTGCTGGCATAAATGCCCACGTGACCTGAAATTGGCTCCCTCTTTTTCTTCAGCAGTCTAACGAGCGATTCCTTAACTATGGCTAAAGAGCAAAGATCTTCAAACCCCGGACTCCAGCACCGCATCGCCATCACTGTGTGCCTAGGCTTTGATAGGGGCTTCATCATGCTCGACAATCCACACCCCTGCTGCGAGCCCTGCCTTGGTGCAGAGCATGCCAAGCTGGCACTCGCTCCCCAGGCTGCTTGCCCCTTCTGTGCTTGCTTGCCTGCGGCAGAGAAGCAGCGCCGGGCAGAAGCATTCACAGCTGTCAAAGAACGAGAGCCTAATGATGACCGCAGCTGAATTGTGGTGACGATTCCCTGGTGGATGATCCCTTGGAGTTCCTCGGCGAGTCCGTTGACTCGCTTCCTTCCATTGCTGGCTTCCCCCAGCTCTCCCCTCAATCCATCAGTCGACATGAATGCTGGCAGAGACAAGCTTCCTCCAGCTCAGCAGCACAGTCAACCTCCGGTCAACCCCCCTCCCCAACGGTGGCCCAAATTTCTCGCCATCCAACCCTTCTTCTCAGACACTGCTGAGCATCCTGGAAGCCTGTGGGCTCTGGTCTCCTGCTTGGATGCCCTCAACAGGGTACAGGGGATGACAGACCTTGGCTTTCCTGCCATTCTGCTGCTGGAAACAAGCATCTTCTCTATTTTGCTTCCCAAGGCAGAAAGAGATGGCCAACACTCTCCATGCTCCTATGTGACCAGGTCACTACTCACCTCTCAGACCAAATTCACCAAGTTGCAGGTGCGGCCATCAACATCAACAATGTGGTTCTCAGCTCTGCATCGATCTCTTGCCTCGCTGCACAGCCCAGGGTCCTCCCTGTAGAGGCAGCAGAGGAAATTGGAAAGGTTGCAGCAATGACACTCTCATCTGCTGTGTGGATCAAAACCTGGGCAACAGTGATACAGCACAACATCTGGTTCCACATGTCCCAGATGCCGAAGCAGAAGACCCCATCAGCCCTGACAGACTTTTTGGCCCACACCTCCAGGAGGCCGTCACCCACATGCAGCAGGCAGCTGACAAAGCAGACCAGGCAAGACGACCTGCGTCATGGGGACGGCAGCACCCTCGAACCCCCACTGGTCAGATTGGCGCAGCCACGGAGGTCAACACCACAGAGCAAGGCATCCAGCATCTGCTGCTGTGCATACTCCACTGCCGAGCCCTCCACCTTCTCCTCCCCTCCTGCCACCATAACGTTCAGACAGGCTGCCCCACAGTGCTCCTAGACAAACCCCCTTGCTGAGCCTCCCCGAAAACAACGGCAGTAATGACAGGAGACAGGGAACGTGTGTGAATCCACAGCTGGACACAGCGGCCCCTTTGAGGGCCACCACCATATCCATAAAGAGCAGATTCCTGACAGTGTTTTCTCCTCTCTCTCCGAGTGTGCACTGCCTTTTTACATACACACGCGCGCTTCCCCACCACACTGCTCTCTCGTTGCACAGACGGAGCCAAGGGATGCACTCAACATAACTCATTCTCTCCCCATTGTCACATCTAACAAAGCATTCTCCACAGCGGTGGACTTAGCAGCATTGCCTCAGTCCCTCTGCAGGTTCCCCACCTCCTGCCCATTGGTGTGTGGGGGTGTGTTATTAACAAAGCATTCTCCACAGCGGTGGACCTAGCAGCATTGCCTCAGTCCCTCTGCGGGTTCCCCACCTCCTGCCCATTGGTTGGTGGGTGTGTATGTGTGTGTGTTAGTGGTGAGAAGCTGCATATATGCTATTGTAACCAGATGTGATCAATGAGAAGCAGGTGAAACCAATCTGTGTGATGAGATAAAGTTCCAGGACAGGAAGTAGTATCAAAATAAAAGCATGAGACAGGAAGCAGACAGGACAGAAGCATGACAGGATGTCCACTTCAGGTCCTGGGGGATAGTGGAGCCAAGGAACTTGTAGGACTCTACTGCTGATACAGTGCTGCCAAGTATGGGGGGCTCTTCCTGAAGTCCACTGTTTTGAGCGTGTTCAGCTCACAGATAAATATAAATACTCATACTCATAACCATCGATATATCGCCTATATAGCATTTACTATACAGTAGGTCTAATGAATGTGATATAGAAGAATGTTATTTAAACAACAGTTAGCCTGTTTGGAGACAAAGCTGGCCTACAGGCTGGAGATTTCTAAAGTTTTATTGATTTATTGGTTCGGAACTAACGGGATCTGAGTGTTTCTGTGATTTCTATATTGTTGGAAACTGCTTGGACTTCAGCTTTTTGTCACTTAAAATATCTGCGTGCGGAGGGCAGTAATACGCCCAGACGCATCTACACTGCCTTTGCTCATACAAGAAGAAGAAGAAGAAAAGCTTTATTGACACAACTCCCGTGCACAGGGTACTAGGTTGTCCTTCAGTGCAGCTAACCGGATAGCTTTCATTCCAGATTATTCTTTTTGTGTTTAGGATAACATTAACTCTGGTAAAAAAAGGGAACTGCACCGCTGTGGACCATGGCAGTAAGGATGTTGCCCGTGGTGAAGTTAGTATTTTTAATTTCATCCATAATTTAATTGCCTTTAAGTTATTGCTGCTGTGGCTAGGTGCTAGCTGCTCTTATAGCTAGACAGGTTAGCAAAACGATGCTAACGTGAGCTTTGAGTCTGTCCAAGAGCTGTGCAGCTGTTACTGTACCTCTGCCACTTTGCTTACTGTTTGGTTAATTAGTTAGAGTAGTAATTTGTCAGTAACCTTATTTTATTCTGCACAGAGCTGTTGCATTTGGCCGTTATTTGATCATGTTTTGGTAACCACTCAAACATTTCTGACATCAGGAGGCACCCTTAACCCTGTAAAGCCCAACATATAAAAAAAAATAGCCAGATCATTCTAATTTTTTGGAACTGAGATGTTTATTAAACCTTTTAACAAAATCCAAAATATAATTCATGATTTGAAATTCAAGATTCACGATTTTTATTAGCCATATATGCATAGACAGACAGTCCGGGCATATAGGAATAGAGGTGCTATATTATTTAGATTATTTTTATTTCTTTTGTATCACATTTGATATATGGGGCATTTTTTGTGATTTTTTTTGCTCAGAAACCTCACGTGTCAAATATGATACAAATGGTTTTATAGGGTTAAGAGTGCCTTTTGATACATTACCTGTATCCGTGTTTTTGACTGAATACAGGGCTAAGTATTTCTGACTAATGGCCTGACTGGTTTTCATTTCTAGATTGGCCACCAAGATGACCATTGCAGGAGGGGCTCTCTACGTTGCCTGTGACTATGGTTTGTTGGGAAGCAGTGAGCAGGGCTCCAAGGCCCTGGAAAAGGCAAAGGCTGCACTGCCTCCTGCTATAGAGGAATGGATGACGTACTTAGGCCTGGAGGTACAAATGTATCTGCTGCCACTGCTTAAAGTTAGCCGACATGTATGCCTGAGTGATGGCCTCACATAAAGTTGTGTCATTTCTGATCCTGGATAGCACAATGTCTAGTACTGTAACTTAGGTATCATAATGTAACATGAAATAAACAGTTGTCAGTAATAGGCATGGCACACTATTTTGTCAAATAAGTAACACTGTGAATGAAGTGATCAGCCTAAATTATCCTTCATATTTCACTTGCCATCTTATTTGATGTTGTTTTCTAGTGTTAAAGTATTTAATTTGAATGCAGCATAAAATAGACAACTACAAAGCCTTATATTATGCTGTTTCAGGCTCAGCTTCCAACCATGCCAAAGATTGAATTCTCCCCAGTTCAGGCATGGAACTCTGGTAAGAACAGAATAAGAAACTTGTCACATTGTTTGACTAATGTCATGAGTCTGTGTTTTTGAGTGTGCTCAGATTCAAAATTGTGTAAGTCACATTAGATGCAGCGATTTTGTTAGCATTTCACTGGGCTAGTAATCACCTTTAACATCACCATTATGACTTTTAGATTAGTAGTTGTGCCTTTAGTTAAGACATTTTGCTTATTTTTGACATTGCAAAACCAAGCCATGTTTTTCTTTTATTGCAGGAGTGCGGTGGACAGTTGCAGCTCTTTCTGACGCTCCAACAAAAGCAACCGAATACACAAATCAGGGTTGGCGTTACCTGAAAGACCTTACTAAGTAAAGAGGAACTCTCCGTGTGTCCTGAGATTTATCTTTTTGACTTTTGCACTTGGAGAAAAGAAAAAAAAACAAAAAAAAACTGACTGCTATTTCAAAAGTTGTAGTCCCTCACAAGAAAAAGCCAATATGAAAGAAAACTGTTAGATGAAATTCAGCTGCAAGACGTGTACTCTCCCGAATGGGTACTGGGATTCACTAAAGGATAGTGGCATTAGCTGGGTGTCTGTAATGCGATAAAGTGTTTTAAAGATGTTTTTTCATTTTGTGTATACCACAAATTTGTGTAAGCAAAATTTTTGCTGCCTTTTTCTGAAACCACCCAAACAATGTCATGAAGACGATGTCTGTTGTGAAAATTTGGCTAAGTACTACATAAATTTTAAAATGGATCAGGTCTTCAGTTTGATTTATTGAGATGAAATGTATACTGAATGTTGACCATAGCAGTGTGCTCAAAGAATAAGACCAAACAAATCTGTAAAAATCTTTATTATGCATGACTAATAATGACACAAATTGCCTGTTGATGCTGCTACAACTTCAGGAGGTGGTGATTGAAAGCAAGAAGAGCGTGCATTTGTAACTCCACTCTACACAACATAGAAACACTCCACAGCACCACTAGCAGTGACATACAGTGTTAAGACTTTTTTGTATTTTAATGTGAATTAAACATACAGTACTGATTCTGCCAAACACGGTCACTTCTCCACTGTCAAAGCATGGTTTGAAATTCTCTAGGAGCTCTGACAGCTGAACGGTAACATTATACCTGCTGTGGTGCTATTTACTGAGGGTTACACTAAATGAATTTCAGATGGGTAAAGCCAATTAAGCAAATAAGACATAGTGACAAACTTAGAATGTAATCCATACTGCATGCCTACATGTCATGTTTGCAAGACAGAGAGAGCAAGTATATATTGAGTTAGTTGCTGTTGACAGACTGGTTTGTCAGTTGATTATATATGTTAAATATCCAGTTGATAATTCAAATATATATATAATGACCCTTTCCCTAAATGTTGGTGTTTTAATGAGATATTCATATAAATGAGCATTGACAATAGGTAACATTACAAGGAATTTTACACAAGTTGTATACATTAAATACTGTCTTCTGAATGTATTGCAGCTAGCATTGTTTTCCCTTTTCTTTATGTGGGTGACATAATGCATTATTTTTCAACATTTGCTCTTAAGGAAAAAGCATTTTGGAGAAACTATACCATGACCTCAACATTGTAAACTTTATACAATTAAAGTGCTCCCCACAACATCAATAGTGAGATACAACCAATAATGACGTGTGTTATATTTAAAGAATGTTTTCATACTACATTAAGAGCAAAATACAGCACTAATATGAACTGAGGGTAGCAAACAATTGCCACTTCTGAATGAAAACTAAAACAGCAGACTTCATATGCATTAATTATTAAAAGCAAAGCACCACAGACCCACTATGTACAATATTGCAAAATGCCAAGCCAAAAGGCACTTGATGATTTGTCTGGGATCAAATTCAAATGGGAATTTAGCATCTTAATTACCAGCACAATGAATTTGATGTTCCCATGCTGTTAAGATTTAAAGCTTACAGAGAAACCTTCCTTCAAGATTACACTAAAAGATGTCCAGTGTGAAACTGTGACTATTATAAAGCTATGCATACTACAATACTAAATATGGTGCAAAAGTGCAGTAAGATATATCTATATGAGCATAATCCATCTGAATTGCTTTTGAAAATATTAAGGGCTTCATTAAGGTGATTTTGGAAGGCATTTATGCAGTGGAAAATGCACATCCCAAGCTCATTAGCTAGTTAGTTAATCCAATAAAACTAGTTTTATTTTGAACAATGCTTTAGTCATACTAGCATTAAGATAATCACAGATCAGATCAGCGAGTATCTCAGGGATTGGAAATGCAGCATCAACTGCACCTTGCAGCTATTAGGCAGTGCAACATTGGACTGTCCAAACACAAAAGTATAAAGTAGAGCAGCAACAATAAAACAATGTGACCCCCTCTCCTTGAAATAGCCAAGCATAACTGTGCTACAGTTCTGCTGCACATAAAAAACTGATTGCACTTCTGAAAAACAAAGCATACTCCTGCCATGGCTTTGAGTAACAGAACATAACAATGCGTGGAGCAGAAGCATACAGAGGGGAATCTGGAGAGTGAGATAAATGTGTCCACAATCTCTAGGTAGTTTTGACCAGGTCATAGACATGGATATGAAAGTCATCATCATATTTGATGTAGTAGACAGAGGGCTTGGTTGGAACCTGGTAAATGACCAGGCCTGTTCTCTTCATACCCTTGTCGGTAACATATTCTACTTGTTTCCCCACCAGACTCTCTGTCTCTTCTCCTGGCTTCCTGTCTGCAGGCAACAGGTGCTTATTTTCTGAGGAGAGGAGTGAAACGTCACATTAACATTACAATTCCATTTGAATTTGATCCAAATTAGTGTCTGTTCTGTAACTCACCAAACATCACCTACTTAAGGGATCATAAAGTACAAGTGCTACATGTCTAAACAGAATGAGTTTATTCTGTTAGACTGAAATAAAAACAGTTTTTACAAGCATCAGTATTTTGAATAAGGCCTCAATATTCTGATATTCTACTGATTATGAGTTAAAGGAAGTCACTTTCAGCTTTTCCCATTTAGGGGTCGTCACAGCGAATCGTCACACTGACGACTTGCATGTTGACATTTGGCGCGTGCTTTATGCTGGATGCCCTTCCTGACGCAACCCTGATTCAAACCCGTGGCGCAGCGCTCTTGCCGCTGCACCTTAACCACTAGCCTACCAGGGACGGCTATAGCTGATTATGAGTTACTTTGAATAATTATGTGACAAATGATTTGTACACTCTAGTTTAGAAAACAGTAATTTGTGCATGTCAGACATACCTATTACCTCCCCAACAACTCCAAACACTTGGCTCTCATTATTTAACTGTTACAGAAATATTTTCATGACCATAAATATCTAATCTTCCCAAGAAAACAGTGTCTGATTTAACCTCACTCTTACTTGCATACATTGCCTATAAAAAGTATTAACCCCCTTGGATGTTTTACCCTTTTATTGATTTTATAAATCATGGTCAATATAATTTGGCAAAAAAAATTTGACAAAAAAAAACAAAAAAAAACAAATACAAAAAACCTCTTTAATTTCAAAGTGAAAACAGGTTTCTACATTGTAATGTCAAACAAAAATATGTAATGTAAAATAAGTGATGACATAAATATTCACCGCCTTCAAAATGACTGACCTAATTCAACAGAGGTCCAGCCAACTGGTGCTAGTAGTCTCACAATTAGTGAAATGGGGATCACCAGGGTGCAATGAATGTGTCTCAAGCGATTGTAGTATAAAGACACCTGTGTCTGGAAGGTCCAGACACTGGTTAAGCAGTATTCCTGGCTACCATTACACCATGAAGACAATAGGACACTCCAAGCACCACAGAGAAAATGTTATTGAAAAGTATAAGTCAGGGGATGGATATAAAAACATTTCCAAGGCACTGAACGTCCCCTGGAGTTCAGTTAAATCCATCATCAAGAAATGGAAGGAACATGGCACATGGCCACTGTTGAAGAAAACTCATTAAATCTCAACTACAGTTCACCAAAAGGCATGTGGGAGACTCCATGGTCAAGTGGAAGAAACTTCTTTGGTCTGATGAGACCAAAATGCCCTGGAAGGCTTGTAAAGGTAGAGGGTAAAATGAATGCAGCAAAATATAGGAAAATCCTGAAGGACAATCTTCTTCAGTCTGCAAGAGAACTACGGCTTGGGAGAAGATTAATTTTCCAGCAAGACAATGACCTGAAGCATACAGCGAAAGTTACACAGAAATGGTTTAAAGACAACAAGGTGCGAGTTCTGGAGTGGCCGAGTCAAAGCCTAGACCTCAATCCAATGGAGAATTTGTGGCTGGACTTGAAAAGGGCTGTTCACACCCGATCCCTGTGCAAGCTGGTAGAGCTTGAGCAGATTTGCAAAGAAGAATGGAGTAAAACTGCAGTGTCCAGATGTGTAAGCCTGACTGAGATCTATCCACACAGACTCAGTGGTGTGATTGCAGCCAAAGGTCCATCTACTAAATACTGACTTGAAGGGGGTGAATATTTATGCAATCACTTATTACATTAAAGAGTTTTTTTTGGTCAAAAAAGCCAACTTATATTGATCATGAATGATTTATAAAATCAATAAAAGGGTAAAACATCCAAAGGGATGAATACCTTTTGTCACGAGTGTCCAAGACTGAAATAACAAAAAAAAAAAACAAAACAAACAAAATGCTTACTATAAATTATCTATTTTTGTCCAGGAAAAAAATCTTCCAAACTGGAAGACTGATTGATTGCATTGCTCTTAATCTCATCTCTACAGCAATAGGCATAATTAAAGGCTAGATAAAGATTTGTGATGTATCAATCTGTTTTTGTTATACACAAATTACCAGTACCTGCTTCAGGCAGAATCCTGAGGTCTCCATCAGCGTAGTCATCCCACAGCTGGTACATATAAAGAACAGGGTCCTTTTCATAAGTGATATAATACCAGTTGGTCATGATTGGAGCTCTGGAGAGGACCATGCCTCGCCACTCATTCTTCTCTCCATCCTCCTTCTCAAACAGATGCTCCACAGCTTTGCCCACCAGCTCCTCCACCCCTGGAGGTATCTTGATTTTATTGTTTACTGTGGAGACACAGGTACAAAGCATGTACAATATGAAAGAAAGAAAGAAGACCATATATAACTCAACTGTTGCACAAGAGTGCATTTCATGTCTATTAGCTGATAAATGTATGCGTAACTTCACTTCAGCATCCAGTTGATCAAAGTAGCAGGCACAGAGTAAAAGAGAAGCTTATCCTAACTCACCAACACTTTCTGACAGGACCTGCAGGTTAGACACCCTCTCGTCCTTGAACAGCTCGATGCCGTAAACGCAATCAAAGCCATCATACTTCACCATGAAGAGAGAAGGATTTACACTAAGCCTGTCCAGCACTGTTCCCTTCCATTTGCTCTGATTCCCCTTCTCACGCCAGTTATGTTGAATGCGGACTCCCAGAATGCTGTTGGGGTCTGGGGTTACTGTGTCACTCAGCTCCCCGCTGCTCCGCTTTCTGGTTTAAATGAAGATGTAGGTCTGTGTGTCCGTGGTTAAAGTTGAAAACAAAGCATGCACCTTTCACATATGCAAAATGTTTTATGATATCAGGCTATGATAACATCTAAAAACATATTTGATATATTTCTTGAAAGCTACTGTGTGTTCAACTGAGGTTATTCTACCATTTTATATGCAGCTGATTATTTAAATCAGTGCTAAATTAAATTTTTGTTCTAGCTGTAGGACTGAAATAAGACTTTAGTAAATCCCAGTTTACACCTAAAGTAATGTTGTTCCATTTTAGTTTTATTGTTACAGTATATTCAAAAAGCACCAATGACACCATATGATGGCATATACAATAACTTTGTTTCTACATACCTGCCCCTTTTCTTGGACATGCCTCCAGAGGTTCAAAGGCTACGGATTAAGCGAAAGACAGGGCAATGGGTTTATGTTATATGAGTGGGTATGAGAGCGACCAAGCTTCACAAGTGCAGCATGCTAAAACATAAGGAAGGCCTCTGGATTAGCTGAGAGGCTCGACTGTCAGGAGATTTGTGACAGGCTGCAGCCCGCTCGACAGAGAGTGACAACTCTGACAACCAATGGATCTGCATGATGAAATAACTTCCTGGGTATTTACTTCAACTACAAAGCTATGGAGGTCCGTGTTTGTGAAGCCGTGTAACCTAGTTTGTCCCTCAGAATTAAAAACTCACCGACACAACTTCAAGAAAATACACAATGCTGGGTATACAATGTTAAGTCATTTCACTTAGCCATCAAATTATAGCATTTAAACGCTAGCCGTCTCATTTAAAAACGTATAGATTTGCAACATAGCTGCATATAAAATATGACAAGGCGACGCCGATAAACTACGCGACAAATCATGTCGTACCCCACCTGTCCTGGACTAAATCCAACACACCTATACCTCCCGTCGTAAGGTAGCACTCTTCTGTCCTAGCTTTACCTCAATGCAGACGCTACTGTAGATAACTGTTGGGTTAAGTGGAGGAGGCTAGCTACACCCACTCTTCGGTGTCCTCAATGGCAGCTAACAAACACTAGCGACAACTGGTTGTTAACAGCCTTATTCTCCCTTTAAACATATTGTCATTACCTTTATGCTGATTTCATATCAGTATTGTTCAGTTCGTCTGGCAGGGAAATGTTGCCACACACCAACCCTCCAATGTAAATCTCGCGAAACCTGTGGAAAATGGGAGGTGGCGAGAAAAGACTCTAGTTCCCAGTGAGCCTTCTGTTACAATGGCCTCAGAGAAGGACGTTTTCACGCGCGCAGTGCATAATAGGAATTGATGTTCTAATGATGATGACTTGGACTTTTAACGACACAACCCAAGTAAACTGTTGCAGAAACGTGCTGCATGCTGCGTTCGAGTGTTTTAGGAAATAGCGCCATGACACAACCTACAGTAGTAGCTAAAATGAGGTCAGGGTTTTCTGTGATACAACAGCAGGCTCAAATCTTAAAAAGAGGAAGACAGTATCTGATAATTGTTATATAGTATAAAATATAAAACAATATTATAATCATATACATAATAGTAGCCTATAATCAAATGTAATATGATTATGTTTCTAAATTATATGTTTAACATAAGTTTGAGAACATCAACTAAGGTAACACATGAGGCACATTTTATTTTATAGCATTACTGCTGCAGAACGCATTACATCTGGTCTAAAAATAACTAAATGGAATAAAATGGAACTTTTGCCTGTTCATCATTGTGAATATTTTCCATTTTAATAATTTCAACAACAACAGCACATCCAAAATGTAGGCTCACTGGGACTTTACCATAGGCACTCAGAGTCAGCCTACCTATTAATGACCAAATTTTAAAATGATCTTAAAATATTAACTGAATGCACATCACTAATAAAGGCAGAATGAATCAGAAGAATCATATTCTCCACTCACTTAGGATTAACAATTTGTATATGTGGGCACATAATTGAGAATATGCACTTGACACCTGCCACATTTCAGAGTGGTGTTCATACTTTGATACACCCCCAATATCTAAGTTACTAATTATATTATAAAGATGCATCATAGCTGCACCCTACAAGCTACAGACTGCAAAATGCAAAAGATATCACCCAGACAACTAGATTCACTACATCTATCCAGACTTAACATGTATTTCAGCTGCTCAGCTGTCCTTAACTCTTTATATATTGAACCAATTTCAGTGGGGGCACATCCACACTACATGAATTTGGCCACCTACCAACCAAATATGCAAACATGAGCAAAACTTTGACATGTAAATGCACAACAATTTTCTAAAGTTGTAAAAACAGAATATGGGGTTCATGCTTTTATTCATCATGTTATGGTGATATCACTGTTTGACAAATATTGTCATGCATGGGAATTTACCTGACATCTTCAGTTTTAGTTTCTGCATTCAGCTCAGAACATCTTTACTTCTTTTGGATAAACATATTTTACCAGACTCAATTTGACTGCATAATGTACAACACAAAAAAAAGGTGATAACTGGTCCAGCTCACAAAAAACACAATTTATCACCACTTCACAATGACCATAGCACTAGATTGTAAAACAGATATTAAACAACATACCATCACATGTTTGCACCTTATTCAGAGCCTTGACTTGATCAACACAACTCAGTCACTGATACAGAGAAATTAGCATACAGTGTCATTTGATTAATTGTTATTTAACACACTTGTGATCCAGGTTGAGAAGGATGATATGCGCGTGTAGACATCAGGGGTTCTGGGGTCTCCACATCGCCGGCCAGAGAAGGAGACAATGCCTGCTGCAGCTCCATCACACACTAACGGACCACCTGAATCCCCCTAGAAGAGAAGTGATACAAGACAGTTCACAGTAGGTGTAAGTGGTTTAAAATAATTTACATGACTTTTTTCTTTGCTTACTATTGCTCTCACCGAGCAGAAGCCTTGAAGAACCCTCACTCCAATCCCACAAACCATCGAGCTGGTGATTGGAACCATTCCCCATCTCTTACGACACCTTTGCTGTGACAGGATGGTTACGTTGACTTCCTGAAGTGTGCTTGGAAGGGTGTTGTTATCCCCTATATCTCCCCAGCCAGCTGTGAGGCACTTGTTTGCTCTGCCCAGTCTGCCCGCATTCAGCGAGATCAGCTGCACTGCTTCAGTGAGCTGGGCTCTGCCGTTGAGCTGAGACAAGAAGATTTATTGTAGAAAAAGTACAAATTTTGTGTAATCTTAACATCATGTTTTATGTTTTTGTGCAAACTAGAAACATTGTGATTCAGTGTAGACAACAGTTTAAACCTTCCTCACCTTTAGGAGCATGATATCATTGGCATGTCCATCGTAGCTGGGATGTGGAAAGGATCTGACAGCAGTGAACTCTTGTTGGGTATCCTCATTACCTGACAGGGAATCAGCTCCAAGCACCACTTTGTATGGCCTACAAATCATAATTGAATGGTGACTGGAAATTAGATATGATGTTTAGGCTGCTCAATATTTCTCTTGACAGAAATCATTTTCCAGGGGATTTTGCGTGTGTGTGTGTGTGTGTGTGTGTGTGTGTGTGTGTGTGTGTGTGAGTGTGTATTGAGATAAAAGAACATGCTGACAAAAACAATCTGTGATGAGAGAGATTGTGATTGGCTTTCAAGTGATTTCAAATCCCAAGGTAAATGTTATGTTTGTTGAAGTAGTATGTTAGAGCTGCCAAAGAAATGTTAAAACAAAAAATTCTAAATTCTTACACAGGTATCGCACAATGTGCTGCTGTGAGCACAAAGTCCTCTCTCACCAGTGCTCCGCCACAGTTATGCTGACCTCGGACTTGCAACGAGGCCATGTAGGGCCGCGAGTGGGAGGCGGCATCTCTGCCTCCAACAATATGAGAACCGTCAGCTCCTGAAAACGGAATATAGACTATTATTTGCTTATGCAAAGCCAACTTGATTTAGATTTGTTATGTTTAATATGCATTGAAACAAGGTATTACAAAGAAATCCTGGCTGTTTGGCTGCTTTGGGATGTTTATCTTAAGGATGGCTGTAACTGACCATTTAGGACAAAGATCAGCAGGAGGATAAAGCTGCCTACCATGGTCTCTGCTAAGATGTGTACTTTCCCCTCTTGGTCTTATAGTTTTTAGAGAAGAATTTGTGGTCTTTATTTACTGACATGCTGTGGGTCTGGTTGTGAAGTAGGTGGGGTTACAACAGACGTGGTTGTAGATTTCAAAACAGCGTTTCATAACTGATGCAAGGGGCCAGTGGAGTTTAAACTATTATACCTTTACAAGAGACAACACATCTAGCGATGAACTGAAAGGCTTAGATTTAATTCTTGTAAGCCTTTCTTTCCTCTTTTCTCTCGGGTTACATCATGTTTGTCTTAAAAAGAGTGTGTTCTTAAGAAACAGAGTGGTTTTGTGTTGAGTTTCTTTGCTGTGGCACTGGAAGAAAAATATTTAAATTCACAGGTAGACCAGTATTAAACTTTGATCAATGTACTTGATGCCACTTTAAGATGGGCAGATTATGAAGCAGACTGATGAACCCTCGGCAGGTCAGAACAGCCTTTATAGTAACACTCTGATGAATTTGAACATTGGAAAGTATTTGCACTTGTTTTATTAATATTATATTTCCCAATGAAGAAAAACTGAACATTGGAAACAACATTATACACTGCTCTAATGAGGCTGTATTTTTGCATTTGTGTTAAATGGCAAACATTAAAGGAGCTACATGTATCTTTACCACACAATCAAAGAATACTGGTGTCAAACCTTTAGTAAAATTGATAGCTTTAACAGTTATATTTTTAATAATCTTTTTGTTTCAGGGAACAAATTTTGATTTATCAGTACATTATAGGCTACATCTGGATAGTTAGTTAAGTTTCTGTTAAAGCTTGTGCTTTTGCTGCCGCGGCAGTCTATGTGACCAGCAGACTGTCTTATGAGTCTATTTATTTTATTTTCCTTTGATTTCCTTTGCCATTTTCATTTTTCATCTATGACACTTTAAGTCTTTGTCAACATGGACATTTTAGACCTTATTCTCACTGTTTGGATATCACTTTGCCACATAATATTAAGTAAACTTTAGTTAGATTAATTTATGTAAAAAAACAGAATAGCTATATGTGTGTGTATATA
>NW_018127983.1:3200368-3201532 GCF_001952655.1 Monopterus albus
GACTGGGCTCTTCTTGGGAAGGGAAACGATGGTTGTGGTCTTATAGCAGGTGGGGACGATGCTCTGGCTGAGGGAGAGGTTGAAGATGGTGGTGAGAACATCAGCCAGCTCGCTGGCACATGCCCTGAGAGCCCTCCCAGGGATGTTGTCCGGTCCTGCTGCTTTGTGGGGGTTGATCTTCCTCAGAGGTGGTTTTGACATAATCTAGGCTGTGACTGGACTGGAATGGCAAGTAGCAGTGGAGGAATGTCTGAGGAAGACGATATGGATGTTGAGTGGACAAGAGTAGTGAATAGTCAGAAGGGAAAAAAGATAAGGTTAATTCGTTGCCATTGTCAGGCAAGAGAACACTTGATGAAGATGAGGAAACATGTGATGTATGGAAAAAAGAATGATGAAGGAATTCAAGGTTATTCTGAAATTTAGTTTCCTTTGTCCACCCCTAGTCTGATGGGTCCAGCACATCTGGAGTCAAGACCAGATCCTGGCCCCAGCTAATAGCCTGGTAGCAGGCACGCTTGATATGCTGTTTCAATGCTGCCTGTGTTGGGGGAATGTTCTCTAATGTTCAGGACTTATGAATGAAGAGCTGTTTCCTGGCTTCATTCATCAGCATGCTGTCACTGGTTCTGTCTGGTTCTGTAATGACAAGAACTTGACCAGGGTTTAGATGCTGAACTGCTGCTTTGATGACATCCATGGAGTGACATATCATAGCTACTGAGTGCACACTGTCAGGCAACAGGGGCAATAAAGCATTGATTGCCACAGGTGGAACTGCAGTTGCCTGCTGGATATCAGCATGATAGGCAGACCAAGAAACCCATTGGAATTGTGTGCAGCCACATGTCTGGTAGATCTCACTGGTCCTTGTACAGCAGGTGCAGTTAAATTCGTTGTCTTCATAGCAGCTGGTGGGACACTCGTGTAGGATGATGGAAGAGATTCTACTGTCTTGGTGGAAAAACTGCTCTGATTACTGGTACCCCACAATCAATGCCACCATTCTCTTGCCTGGAATGAGCCATCAAATGAGAATCTTGTTTCAAACATCTCCTGGTGTACCACTTGTGCTGCTCACACTAAATGCATGGCATCACTGTCATAGTCATCTTTTTTGAATGTTAGAAGTGTGTATCTTCCTTGTGAATGTGCTTGTAGTTC
>NW_018127984.1:0-7747 GCF_001952655.1 Monopterus albus
AGACCAGGGAAATAGGGTTCACTGGGACACTAAAACAGAGATTAGATCTGAAGCCAGGAAGAGGAGAAAACCTCAAAGGTAGAACCATTACACACACACAGGCAGAGCAGTTTTATTGGAACCGGAAAACAATGCCTAAAGTGAAGCAGTTAGGTGGAAACAAAGAAAGAAGTAAGTGTCTATGCAGAAATTAAGACAGTATAGGTATTCCTCCCCTATCCCCACATAATACAAACACTTTCTCTGTAGAGACAATGCCAGGTTGGAAAGAAAACTGACAAAGACCTTCTTATGAACCATACCTGCCTCATTGATTCTACCGTATTTACTATGACAGAAGAAGGGTTCTTCACTTAGGGCTGGGTGACTTGTAGTTTTAAGGCTGTAGCTACAGTTAATGGATCTAATCCAGTAGCTACAGCTCTTGTTGCTTGAGACACTGACTGTCACCATTTGTGATGTCCAAACCTACGTTCACATGCCTGCAGCTCTGAAGGTGGAGTCACTGCCATACTGGGCTGCCAGACCAGACCAGGCCATGGGGTCAACAGCCTCCTGCATTTCATTTCCTTCTAGGCTAAAATAATTTTTATTAAACACAGTGTTTCAGTGTTCTGCTGTTATATCTGCCCAGCTAAATGCAGAATTAACCAAAATACCATAAATCTAACACTCTGTACTTTTTAGTTTCATACATATTGATATTAATTGTACTACAGAGGTCAAACATCAACTGCCCAGCATCACTGTCAACTCAGTGCAGATCATCTTTTCTCTGAGTTATTTTTAAAAGTGAAATCCACTGATGACGGATTGTTCTTTTTTAAATCAGATTTTTATCAGAGCTACAAACAGCTTTACTTTTTCACTTGTGCAGCTGAACCTCCAACAGCTGTAAACAAGTTTTCATATGTATAAATAAGTGGAATTCCCCTTTAATGGTCAGATAGTCAGGAGACCAGTGTGTTGGGCTTCAGCTGTAGCAGTCAGTTCCTGTGTCTTTGCGTTTCTTTACATCTACCCAGGAGGCAGAGCACAGGACCTGGGAGGAAGAGAAAGTATCAGTGTACAATGACTTTACACAACCACACTGCTGAACTAGGCCTGGATGTCAGTACTGATGAAGCTCCAGTCTCATCAACCACACCCGTCTTTTCTGAACCATCGCGGTTTTTACGCTTCCTTTCGATTTGCTCTGCCGCGTTTAGTGGTGCGTAATCTCAACAGAGAATGATTTAAATCACACAAATCCGCAGTTATTTTGTGTTGCAAACTTTTAACTAGTATCTTTTATAAATGACCAGATTCCCCATGCAACTCTTGGGTGTGGACTTACTCCATTTGACAGAATAGAAACTATCTAGTGCAGCCTGTGGGAAAAGCGCACAGAGTGGAGGAGTGGAAGTTCCCAAGTGGACGGAACCAAACAGTGAAATAGAGAGGGGGGTCCGAGTGCACCAGTCAGAATGTAAACATACAGAAACGTGCCTTTAAATTCTTCATTTTATTATTAAGATGAACTAAAACACTTAACCGCTAAAATAGAATATAATAGTTTATACAGCCATCAATCTGATGAGGTGCTCCCTCAAGACGAATGTGCACGGCGCCTCTGTACACTAGTCCTTCATTTCGGGGTCCTGACCGTTTTATGGCACAGCTGTTGGTTCGTTTCCTCTAATAAAGTCTAACTCGTCCCTATCTTCGCATTGGTCTCCTCCAACCCAACTGAACATTATAAAACCTGACGACTGACGAGGACAAAGGAAATCCACTATTGTGTTGTCTCTGTCTCTACACCCAAAGCAGTGATGGCAGCAGCCAGGAGCAAGTTTAATGTCGGGACCACCACAGTCCTGGTGGTGGTCATCAGCCTGATGATGGGTCTGGCCTGCTGTATGGACTCGGAGGAAGTGAAAAGACTAGTGGTAAAATGAATATTATTGTTGTTGTTGTTGTTATTTAAAGGAACAGTGGTAGTTTCCATAGGTTTACACTCACTTTTTTCTTTATTTTAACAACTATTTGCAGTTATGTTAGCTCCTGTTCCCTTTGTATTGGATACAGGTGTTTGTTGCAAATGGAATGATACCTTGTAATATAATGTAAGACAACAGGATGGACAGAAGTTGAATGCCTTTTGGCTGTATTCTGCCAAAACATTTAACAGAGTGACTGTTGTGACTTTTAAATTGCAGGAGAAGATGAAGGACCAACTTCAGGAAGTTGAGCAAACCATAATAACCAAAAAGGTGAGTCATTGAATTTATTGAGTCACTTATAAATGGTTGAAAAGAAGAAAATTTCATCTAACCTAGGCTATACACTGATTTCATAAGCAAATTACAATTAATTTGACAACCCACATTACTTTCCTGCCCTACAGGCACACATTGAGTCAGAACGTGAAATCATTTTCGAGGTCATTAATGGAAATACGGCCAAAGCGAAAACCCTGAGGTCCCGTACATATCTGCCTCTTTGGCTGGTGGAGGCCATGGAGGGCTACACTGCGGACGTCAGCACTAATGTGAGAGAATCCTTCACTGACATGACTGCAACAGTGGCGGAGCTGGAGTCGATGCTGGAGGACATGAAAGCCCAAGTCAGATTTGTAGAGATGCATCAGGATATGTTCACCTCCACGTAACAACTTCCATGCAGAGTCTGTCTGATGCTGTCTAACTTCACTTTATTGTTTGATAGTTTTGTCTTTGGTTGTTCATTTCTCATTCATGACAAAACCACAACTAACTAACTTTGTGTTGCTGGCCAGTGCTTGTCCAGCAGGCAAACTTTTTTCTTTTGTGCACTTTTTATGCCATAGATTACCTGTGATTAAGTGCATGGAACAAATGATTTCTTACTATTCTGCTGCCACTGTTGATAGATAGTGTTAGAAATTAATAAATCAGTCAGATAATTATTAGACTTTAATGTGTTAGACTTTAATGTGTTATTAATGCATTTTAGTAAGATTCAAAGCCTGCTCATGTGTGCTTTGCTTCAAGGTTAGAAGATAATGTTGACTCTGAAAAGGGTACCTTGACACCAGTTATTTTTGTATTAATCTTGTGTAAGAATTATGTCTGAAAGAATGTTTTAGCTACACATCACGCATACAACATACTCACACATGGAGTTCTTCATTTTGTTATGGCTTGTGCTCGACGCATGCAGAGCATTAGATATGAGACGGAGACGTCAGACTGTCTCCAACTAGTGATGTTTTTTACAGCTGCCTGTGTAAGTGTGTTTCCGGGGTCTCCTTTCTTCCAGCAGTAGTCTGGAGCAGGAGCCACCCGGGTTTGTGCTTCTGTAACTTTTTATTGTGGCTTTAAAAATAAATCGGCACTAAATTGAAGCAAGTTGGACACCGTCCATTCAGATCTGTTCAATAAAAGAACTGGGGTATAACAATAGTGTTGTGGAAACTTTTCTAAAAAATGTGAGGATGAGAGTTGAAATAAAACTTAAAGCTTAGAGAAGAGTATTTGTCTTTGAGTCTTTTATTCTTTGCAAAGAGGAGCATACAAATGAGTGTGTCAGGCAGTACGGTCGTGGCTTGAAAACAGCAGACAGTGTCTATGGGTATTTATAATCGCTTTTCAAATAGGAATTGCAAAGGAAATTGCAAATTGCAAAGGAAGATCTGGTTAAAACGAAATGTCACACTCATGGCTAACAAGGAAATCACACTTTTCTGCATAGCAACACAAAGGTCACTTATAGCTGAACTTCCACTCTTGACACACAGTCTAGGAACATGAAAGTAAAGCAAAGGGAAGTAGAAAACATATATGAAACTATAATTCTACTTCTAAGTATTAGTGCTTCTAAAAGTCAGTGGGAAATTACCACTACAATAGATGGATAGTTTTATAAAAATTGTGTTATTAAATGTGTTTTAAAGTTTCAGAACAAAGCCATGTGAGAAACTGACTGTGTAGGCCTGAAGGACGTTTCCTATCTTTCATGTGAAACTCTGTGTGCTGTGATATACCCGACTACAGAATGTGAAAGTGAGACACAACTGTCAACCATAGGCTGAACATGTGTTCCAGTATGATTAGAACACTTTTATTGCTGACATGACCTCAGCATCGACTCTGCTCTTCTTGCCTGTGTTCTGTTAGTCATGACGTGTGCAGGGTGAGCTGAGCACATAGTCACAATATACAATCTAGTGGAATAATACTAAACATGACACATGAACATAATTAACAGTACTGATTATGAGCATGGAAATGACACTTTGACTCTTTTCAACAGAAAACCAGGACACTATGGTTTATTGTTGTCCTGTTACAGAGGGCGTACTGCACACTCAAATGGTCAGTTCATCATTTTCTTCTTCCTCGTTTCCAAACTGGGAGAGACAGCAGAATGCAGCAGCCTGACCCCAAAACTGTGTTTCTCATGTCTACATTTCCCTGGAAAAGCACAATCATCAGTACAAACACAGATACATTATATACATGTATATAAGGATAAATTTGATGATACAGTAAGGAACATTTACAGTTTGCATATTGATTTATTGCATGCACACATCTCACCACAGATGAACATTTACAGTTTGCATATTGATTTCTTATTGCATGCACACATCTCACCACAGAGTTTTCATTCTTTGAGTGTCCTGCCCATTAACTAAAGACTGCTCTGAGATCAGTGCCTGCAGCATCTCAGCAGTGGGGACCATGGGGTATTTTATTTCCTCACAGCTATATTGATTTATTCATGGTTTATTCACTGTATTTAACAGAGATAAAACAACCCAGCAATATGCAGGTAAATCTAATGCTTTATTACTGATGACATGATAAAATCACATCAAAAGGGGGAATTATAATATTCGGATTTTATAAGCTTTAGTTACTCTTATACCTTGATTTTCCTTGCTTATATATATATTACAACTGTATTGATAAGTGTCAAGAACTGCTGAGTAGGAATTGTCTGCCAGAACTTTGTGGAGAAATAATGTCTGCATCTTTAATTAACCAGACGGCCTGTTTTGTCAGGGAAGGCAGCGTGAGCAGCCTCCGTAGGGGTAGAGGTAGGGACCCAATTAAAGAGCCAGTCCCAGGGAGTAACAATGTAGTACTAGTTCGGGCAGCAGAGCTGGAGTACAGAGAGCAGGCAAAGCTGGCAACAATAGGGCAAGGCGGATACTCAGGTCAGGCGTCCAGGCGGGGCAGTCAGCAACAAGAGAGCAGTCCATATAACAGGGGCAAGGCTATAGTTGTTATCAGAAAGTACAGGCAAGGTGTCGGATCTCAGAATATCAGGCAAAACACAGCTGGAGAGTCTAGGCTAAAGCAAAGAACAATCTGGCAGGTTACTGGTGGGAGAGGGCTGTTTAAATAGGGGTGAAAACAGGTGCAAGCAATGGAGGAGCAGGTGAAGCTGATGAGAGTGATGAACCCAAAAGCTCCTGGTAGGCAGGGTGAGCCAGGGACAGGAAGTCCTTACAAAAGAGGAGCAGGGTAGGACCATGACATGTTTTGCATCTTCACATAGGTCCACTTTGTATTTCACAAGTTCTGCTTTGTCATGTAACAGTTTGCAGAGATGGGGGACCTACAATTTGAGAGGATCTCCTGGCCTGTTTAGCATTTTCACAGGTCTGCTTTGTCCTGTAATAGCCTAGACAGACAATGTCTGCAGCTGCAGACAACCCATTGTCCGGTATTCATTGTTAGTTGCAGACTAATTGTTAGTTGGACACACACACAACAGAACACTGTTCTTCATTAGAGTCCAATTAAATAATACATTTACTCAGCTTAGCAGTTCCTCACTTTCTTCCTCATCTTCCTGGTCAAACCTGACCTAACTAACAACTGTATTAATAAAAAAAGGACCATACTGTAGGGCCAAACCTTTTACACATGTACAAAGGTAAATTCTGACTGTGTGACAACACAACAGGAGGGACTGAGATTCATCTGGAAGTAGCCTGACCAATCAGCCTTCTTTCCTAATATACATAAGGCTTGCAGAGTCAATAATGACTGCTGTGCTACCAGTAGGATATCAGCATCAGCAACCTGAGGTACTGATCAGGGAAAATCAGATAATCTTCCTTCTAAATTGGTGCAATCCACAATAATGTTCAGGATGGAATCTGGCCTCAAAAGTTCAAAAGCAGATTTGATGTTGTGGACATGGGTGACTGCCATTCTTGTTGGCCCTGGTTGCTTAGAGATGCAAATGTTTGAAGTGGAGACATTGGTTCACACCACTTTTGATTGTCCCTCTCTTAAAGCAGGAGGGGCGAAAAATCAAATACTTTTATGCTAAACTAATCAACAGATGTAAATTGTTGAACTATTCAAGACTGTTCTGGCCACAATACAAATGCTAAACTGTGGAGACAGCGGAATGTGAGAAGGACCATCAGCTGCAGACACTGAGAAAGCGGCTGCTCCAAATAAACTGTGAAAGTGATGAAATTACATTTTCTGTGGGGAAGCACAGTTTTGAAAACACAAGTCACTCAGAGCTGGACAACCTCATTGTGGATGATACTCACGGCATCATCTACTGTTATATTCCCAAGGTGACTGACATGAGCGCACACAACACACTTATAGCACACAGTTTGGTTGTTGCAGCTGTTCAATAACTTGCTCAGTTTAGCCTCTTTTGCCCCAAGAACAAAATTATTTTACTGAGCACGCCTAAGCATTACTCATGTTATTGAATTTGCACTTGAGTCTATCATATACACATCTCCCAGGTCAGTATTTGCACAGTACTACCCAGAGATCTGTTATTTACATTGGGCCATCATCAAGTAAACAGTAAATAATTAATGGTGTGCTTATTTACCTCAGCTCTGTGCTTTGTGTTCAGTGCTAACTAGCCAGTTTGCATTCTAATACAATAAACTAAGATTGTATAGTCTACATTATACCATCATGCTAGCATTGTTATTGCTGTGTGTCTTAGCGCGCTGATATTAGCATTTAGGCTAATGCCATGCTTTGCCCAAGCAAAGCATCACAGATGCACTGGCATGGCAACAGTCTTGTTGTTTTATCTACAGGTGGCAGATACCGACTGGAAAAGGGTGATGTTTGTCTTGAACCAGAGCAAGCCATATCAGGACCCCGTGACTCTATTGTTAGGGTGATTTTTATTTTTACGCACATATGAAAAGGATTAGTTAAGGTTTTTTATTTTATAGCACACATAAGTCTATATACTTTTATCTCACAGTTATGTTTACGTAGTTACATATCACCCTATGTGTTCACTGAATCACTGGTCAATATTTACTGTGTTAGCCAACTGAAGCACTGTTTAACATCAAAGTGTTAGGATTGGATTTCAGGAGTTACAGTCGTTTTATTTACTGTTATTATTATTTTGCTTTTATAATGATAAAGTTTAGTATGACTGTCTGTGTTTCATTAACAGCACCATGTATCAGTATTAACCTGGCTCTTATGCATGCACTATAGTTATAATTTTCAGCTTCGAGTCAACTTGTAGTATTTCTCATCTTCTTGGAAAATTGTGCAAGAATAGATTGTAAAGATAAGTGTCGTTCTGGAAACTATAGATAAGATACTGTTAATTTATGCTATTTTACAGACGTGAAGTCTGACGGGCTTGAACTGGTCACTCAAGTCTGAAGCATGAGTAAGGGGTTTTTTACAACAGAATCAGGGAAGTAAGTGACACAGCTAACTGCCTGTCCACTTTCAGTTAGAGAGAAACGCCTGAAAATAGA
>NW_018127984.1:7790-11911 GCF_001952655.1 Monopterus albus
GCAGAGGATTTCCTCCCGGCGCCAGCTCAAGAAGTTCGCCCTGCCTCAGGAGCTGCTGATACAGTTCTACAGAGAAATCATTGAGTCTGTTCTCTGCACCTCCATTACTGTCTGGTTTGGCTCAGCAACCAAACAGGACAAGTACAGACTTCAGCGGTGTTAGGTATTTTTAGTTAGATAGACATTGGTTAGATACTTTATGTACTAGAAATGTTTAGTGTAGACAGGATGTCTAGCTCAGGCTGTTAAATGCTTAGTCATTCCCATAAGGGTATTCCAGGTTGTTCAGGTTCAAGGATAACTAGACAGAAAGTTGATTACTGTTAGGAGACAGAATATTTAGTCTTATTGTTATGACGTGTTTAACCACAGTCGTAGTCATAATATTTTCTTATGCTTAATATCAGGTCAGAATGTTTTAGCTATACACCACATAATCAACAGACAATCACACACTGATTTTCTTCATGCTCTGACTACTGCTCTGGCCAGCTGCAAAGCTGGCACCGGGAGACGTCATGGTTTGGCGTCCCTGTAGTATGGGGCTAGCCGAAAGCGATATAATGTACAGGCCTGTTGTGGTTTGGGGTCTTTCATCTTTCAGCTGCCTGTGTGCATGTTGGAGGTGCAAAGACGCCTGAGCGTGTAATGTTAATTTTTACCTGTGTTCATTGAATAAATCAGCACTGTTTTGAAGTTACTTGGACTGCTTCGTCTCTCAGAGTTAACGGTGAAAAGAACTGGGTATCCAACACAGTGAAATTATTATCACCACCGAGCTAGTGGAGCCAGGGCAGTTAAGGTTCATTGGGACTCCAAGGTTAGTTAAACAGAGATTAGATCTGGAGGCTGGAAGAGGAGAAAGCTTCAAAGGTAGGAACATTATGCACCTACACACACACAGGCAGAACAGTTTTAATTAGTGAAACGAAGAGCAATGCCTAATATGGACCAATTAGTTAGAAACAAAGAAGGAAGTGAGTGTATATGTAGAAATTAAGGCAGTATAAGTATTCCTCCCCTTCCTAGGGTGCTGTCTTCTATGATTGGAGCAGAAAGGACGTAGGAGGACGGAGAGACTGAAGGACCAATAACGGGAGAGTTAAGTCTAAACTAGGGCTGCTCCCCAACAGTTTATGACCAGTCAGACAGTAGCACCTTTTGATACAAATATTGTATACCTATAAGTTGAGAGTAGTCTTTTCTGTTTTTCCTAAACAGTGAAGATCCATGTGCACATGCTTATTTTGATACGTTAATGCATAATAAATTTCACACTGTGAAATATCCGTTTACTAGTCTTCTCTTCTCAAATAAAAGAACACGCCTCACACTATCTGCTGTCTTGGTCCACATGCTAAACAAGTTCACTCTCCTGAACCACTTCCCAAGAACAGATATCAAGGTCAGTTTATACAATGACATCAGAACTGCAAAACCTAGAGTTACAAACTGCACCTGCCTTTGTTTCTGGAGTAGTTAAGAAATAACACACTTGTAAGATCAGTGTCCTTAATAAAGAATTCAGTCAGACAGTGGTGGAAGAGGTACTCACAGTATAAAAATGCTCTGTTACAAGTAACAGTCCTGCATTCAAAATGTTACTTAAGTACTAAAATATTAGCATCAAAATATATTTGAAGTAGCAAAAGTCAATGTACACTGTGATAGTAATCAACCTTAGTAAACTTAAAAGATGAGAAACTAAACAAATGTCTCTTTTTGTCTTTACCGAGTCCACAGCAATTGATCTGTCATTCTACTATAAGTCAAGCGCTCTACCCAGTGCTTCAGTGAATGTGAAATAAAAAGAATTGAGAAAGATATGTCTTTTGTATTTTTATTTCCTGCAAGAAATAGGAGCGGTTTACAACAGCAGAGACTCGAAGAACGAAGGGAGCTCAAGCTTTTACACAGGGTTGGGAAGCATCAGAGAAAAGGAATCTGCACTGGTAACAGTTATACACATGTGTTTCTCCCTTTGCAAAGGTCCTTGTCTTCCCATGGCACAGAGAGGTGCTCTCATGGAGGGAGCTGATACTTTCAAGGACTAATTATGTTACATCTGTTGTTATGCAGAAAACAGAAAATAGTTCAGACATTCAGTGTGTCAGAGTTCACCACAGTAATTAACAGACTAAAGCTTAAAGGATAAGTGAACAATATATGTGAACAAACCAAAAATTGCTATTACAGCATGGCACTCTTCTGATAAAGAAATATGGGTCAAGTTACAATGTCATGTCAACTTAACAGTCACACACACTCAGTATACAGTCTTAGGCCTCAAGACAGAAAACTATTAGTTATAAGTAAAACAAGTATTACTTAATATTAATTATTAATAAATGGGATCCTAAAATGATAATCTAACTCACTTAGCTCTTTCTTTGACCTTTACCCTCGTAATACAGAATGCCACATTTCACATGAATGTAGGCCGATATCATATTATTAGATTGTAATTACTGACACATTATTTTACACATTAATATTACAGCTGGTAAAAGTGGAGGTCATTTTAGCAACCTTATATGATTATCATCTGAATTACTGCTGGGTAGCTTGGAGGATCAATAAACCCTTATGATTATACTGTATTTCATGTTTTAAAAATCAAATTCTGAAAAGTAACTAAAGTAATCAAATAAATGTTGCAGAGTAAAAAGTGCAATATTTGCCTCTAAAATGAAGTATGAAGTAACAAAAATAAAAATACTCAAGTACAGATACCTCGAAATTGTAATCAAGTACAGTACTTGAGTATATGTATTTAGTTACGTTCCACCTCTGCAGTCAGAACAGGGTTAGTGTGACAGAGGTTTGATGTGTTCTTATTGTTGACTACAGGCAAAGCTGAAGTACTACACCAAGTTCCTGTTTGTGCAGACCCATTTGTCTGTCTCATTACTGCCTTCTAGCAGCACAATCCGTACTACTACCAAAACTTTCCCCAGGACCATGAGCCCTTTTATGGCAACGAGAAAGAGAATGAAGATAATGCATCAGAGGTGTACCTGAAATTTAACAACTTTATTCGGTACCCACTAGACCCACAGACAGAGAATCGGCAGCCGTTTGAACCCCTCTGGAGGCAGATGCACCACTTTGTGCCACCCCTGCTTGATGCAGTAAGACCATTTTAAGTATTTGGGGTCAACAGTCCAGTGTGATGGGGAGTATAAGAAAGAGGTGAAGAGGCGAGTGCAGGCAGGTTGGAGTGGGTGGAGAAAGGTGTGGTGTGACAGAAGAGTGGCAGCAAGAATCAAAGGAAAGGTGTACAAGACAGTAGTGAGACCAGCTATGCTGTATGGATTAGAGACTGTAGCAGTGAGGAAAAGACAAGAGGCAGAGATGGAGGTAGCAGAGATGAAGATGTTGAGGTTCTCTTTAGGAGTGACCAGGATGGACAGGATTAGGAATGAGCACATAGTTCAGGTCTGCTGTTTTGGGGACAAGGTCAGAGAGGCCAGATTGAGATGGTTTGGACATGTGCAGAGGAGGGATAGTGGTTATATTGGTAGAAGGATGTTGGAGATGGAGCTGCCAGGCAAGAGGTCAAGAGGAAGGCCAAAGAGGAGATATATGGATGTGCTAAAAGAGGACATGAAGTTAATTGGTGTGAGAGTAGAGGATGCCGAGGATAGAGTTAGGTGGAAACAGATGATTCGCTGTGACGACTGTGAGGCGTGTTGTTTTATTTTGAAAAGAGAAGACTAATAAAAGGATATTTCACTGTGTGAAATTTATTATGCATTAACGTATCAAAATTAGCATGTGCACATGGATCTTCACTGTTTAGGATAAACAGAAAAGACTGTCCTCAACTTGTCGGTATACAATATTTGTATGAAAAGGTGCTACTATCTGATTGGTCCAAAACTGTTGGGGAGAAGCTGTGGTTTAGACTTAACTCTCCCACCATTGGTCCCTCAGTACTTGTCCGGTTTCGTCCTTGGTGCAACCTTGTCCTGAAACAGACACTTTGCACAACCCACAACGCTTCTTGTTATCTCGGGAACCCTGAGACTGCACCTGAACTTGTTTTCTCCTAGACCAACATCTGACCATAACCTTGGTGTAAATCTTAGTATCTTATCAAACCCCAACTCCCCTGGCTT
>NW_018127984.1:13254-17475 GCF_001952655.1 Monopterus albus
TGAAGAGGAAGAAGACCATTTTCTACATCACAACCAAAAACTGATGACTGATGAAACAAAGGTTGTGTCCTCTGTGTGGAAACACTGTGGAAAGCAACATTTACATAAAATATAACTGCAGAGAAAAAAATGTGAAAAGAGACTTTTAAAAATTAAAAAACTTTTTTTTTTTAAACTATGATCCTGCATTTTCTTGCTACAACCCTGTTTGTCAGAGTTGGGGTTATTATAACATCATCACACTTATTTTAGCAGACTTCAGACACCCTGAAAGACATTGACTGTAAAAATGTTTTCACTGGCTGAATAGTCTTGATGAGTAAACTGATTTTGATGAGCAATGGTTGGCGTGCCCCATTAACATCCAAAAATAAATGTTAATACATAACTGTGCTTTTTTCATCATTGGCGTGATGGTTGGCTTTTCTCCTCAAGTGTGACTTTGTTGGTCACCTAGAAACTCTTCAGGAGGACGCTGAAGACCTTTCAGCAACAAAATTTATACAGTAGAAAGAAGTGAGTCTATGGGGTTGACCTGTGTGCTCACCGTTGCCGTCTGGCTGGCGCCTTCTTTATGACAGAGGGGATACAGAGCTTAGCGTTCTGTACACAGGGATGTTAGGTCTACATACTTTGCTAAGAAGACTATAAGTAGGAAATGCTCTCCTTTTACTTAGTTCTTTGTCTGCAGGGACTTTTTGCTTTTGGTATATAAATAAACAGCATAAAAGACACATCTTTTGTTCTTGACATGATTACTTTAATATTTCTTTAACAGCAGCCAGTGGTCATAAAAACCATAGTATGTACCTCTGAATATTTGAGTAAATGGTTTTCTGTTATACAGGAATTATAAGCACGGTGGTTATGTAATAGCTGTTCATGCATTTATTTTAGTTTTTCTACACAGTCATGGAAAAATAAAGACATGAAAGAAAGGGATGAAGATTTAAGTGGTGGAAGGAATTCCTGTTTTATATGTGCATGTTCTTTGACTCCCTAAGTGTCCACCTGCTGGTGTTTAGCCCTGAATTGGATGGTTGGTTCCCCATTAAGACTAGGTGTTTACAATTGTCGCACATCTACTTAAGGGAAAACTGAGTTGCAGGTTACACCCTGAACACACTGGCAGTTTTTTGCCACCATGTGCAGGCTGTAACCCATATTTTGAATATGTATAGTTTTTAATCCCCATCGTGATCGAGTCATTGGAATAAAGGCTTTTTACTGTTTTTCCAGAAGTGTTTTAGATTTTTTCTTTTTTAAACAAATCCATGTATATAATGTTTTAAAAGATGCACACACTCACTCATCTATACAGACACCATCTCGCACACTTATGTGTGGACAGTCGCAAAGATGCAGAATTCGCTTACACTCACTCAGTCGCAAAGATGCAGAATTCGCTTACAGGTATGATCCACACCAAAGAAGCACACACACCACCTGCTGTTTCAAAGCTTTTTCACATCCAGATTTTCACACTATGGGAACAGTCATACCAGGGTAAGAGCAACGTTTTAGGCTTTATTACAAAACATTCAAAAACAATACATTTGATGTTAAAATCCACACTCACAAAACAAGTTGATGTCTGATCCATTCTGTGGGGTTAAAATGAATTTCACATTCTTTAACATAAAACTTTTTTTTTTACCTTACCAGTAATGGTGAATGTGTCCTGTCACAGTTTCTTGGATCTGTTGTGCATCTTCTGTTTTCCACACTGATATTAATCTGGTAAGTGACCTTTAACCTATCATCCTTCTGACCTCTGTGGCAGCGCAGGCAGGAACAGCCCAGTCAGTGCCATCTAAAGGCTTTGTGATTTATGATTCTTCATCTCTGATACGGATGTCTCTATTTAGAAGCCCAGACTCACTGGGCAAGCTATGGCTCAGCTGTCCTTTGGTGCCTTTGGATCCATAAAGTTCTGGGATTTAAGTCGTGTGTCAGAGAGAGAGAGATACAGTACAGTGATCCTGAAAGATTCACACTGCACTTTTTTTGCAGTGTCATTAGGAGAATATAACAAAATCACAAATAAAAACAGAAGTTAAGGAAAAAGACAATATGGCTTTTCCATGTCCACACATATAGACATTTCATCTTTGATTCTCTGTAATGTTTGATTTGCACAATCACGTTCATGTCCACAGTAAACCTCACGCTTCTTATATTTACATGTTTTATTTACAATGGACACATTCATTTAGCTGTGGCTCTCATCCTGACTGACTCACAATAAATAGTCTATCCCAACACTGTAATATTTTTTTTTTACTTGCACTTCTCTCCATATGTCTCACATGCTTAGACATAAATTTATCGTTCATTTCCCTTTTATTTCTGTAGTCTCTCATCATGCCACAGCTCCCATTCAAAGGCATTTGACAGTAGCCATTTTGCATTTCTCCCAGGAGTCTTCAGTTTATTTGAATAACGCCAAATGGTGCAATCAGTAGGTTATTTATACCACCTTTTCATATTGAGCTTTCTTCACACTGAGCAAGTGGTGCTGGTGATTTGAACATGGGAAAGCTGGCGAGGTCCTCCTCTAGTCCTTTCATCCCTTCCCCGAACCCATCCCGCAGCCCCTCATCCACCTTGTCCTCCTGCTCTGACTCTCTCCCTGCTGCCACAGGCCTTTCCCTCTCCCCCGTCCTTCCATCCAGCTTGTCTGTGGCTAAAATTTCAGAGGCAAACTTTGCACTGCTACCTGTGGTGCAGTTGGCGTACAAGGCATTCCCATTGCCATTGCTTGGGTCGCTGCGGATCAGGGAGCCGCTGTAGCTGTTACCATGGTGGCTACCATTACCCTGGTTGCTGAGGAGGGTCATTGTCGTTGTGGTTGCCGTCCCATTTCGTTTGTCTGTCAGCCGGAATGCCTCAGACAGCAAGCTGGCACTGCTAGGGGACTGCGGAGTAGCTGAGGAGCCCAGCAAGTCTCGCCCCTTCTCTGACGACAGTGAATTATCTGGAAGGCGGTGGCCCTTGCGGCCTGTGCTGCATTGCCGGGTTGTAAAGTATAGGAGAAATACACCGAAAAGTAAACCTCCCAAGAAGCAAAGGATGTATGTAGCCAGGATGTGACGACTTCCAGCTCTCCCCACTGTTCCTCCAGCAATGGGGTCTTCTAGTGTCAGTTGATAGGCTGCTCTTTGGCAAGGGACGGGATCTCTGAGACCTGGTCCCATCTCCTGGAACAAAGAAGAGGAGAATTCTTCATCTTATTCTACTGTACTGTTAAGTGACCTGTCTATAAAGTGAGAATTAAGGTATAATCAGACAAAGGCACCATTTAACCCCATTTAATGTTACAAATTAAATAAAACAGAATTAGTGTGGTAAAAGCTCTGCACTTAGTAGAAGTTTCTAAGTGTCTAAGATTTGTATATCAGCTCTGTTTGCTGTTAAAATGTTTGCAGTTATACTAGCTGCCATGAAAATGACTAATTTATTTCATTTATCATTACTTTATATTAGCAGAAAAAGGTGAAACAGACGTTGTACCTGGCATATGCAGGTGTATATTCCCAGGTTTTCCTCTGTGACAGTCACCTCCAGGTCAGAGCGGTGCTGCCTGGTGTGTCTGTGTGGAGGATGCTCCCAGCTACAGGGCCTGGGAGACAGCTGGACGCATGGCAGCAGGAGGCGCAGACCAATGGACACTCGCAGCTCCCTGGGGGGCGAAAAGCAACGGCCTGGAGGAGAGTTCAGGGAGACAGTTGGAGAACAGGAGACAGAGAAATGGATGTGGAAGTTATATTATGAATTTACCAATTAGGAACTGTTGAGTAAAATTGTTAACAAAGTAATACATTAGGATTAGTTTTAATATTAGACTGAATTAAGAACTTCGTTAGTAGAAGATTGACACTATGTTTGTTGATTAGTTAACTTGTTTGTTCACTTTGTTTGTGCATAACTATTCAATCATATTAGAAAAGGAATAGTTACGATTACATTTTAGAAATACATAAGTTCACATACTTACATGTCACAGATATGTTTATGAAGTTACTATTCACCACATTATATGTTCACTAACATGATGAGAAAATAAGTTACTGTATGCATACTGAAAAACTCTGTGTGATATTACAGGCCCTTGTGATTAAAAGTGCGGTGCACTGAGTAGCTCTCCAAGGTCTCATCATCCCACATTCCATTAGATTAGTTGCCTTTTCTCCACAAGAGCTCATTATTCCCTCTGAGCTT
>NW_018127984.1:28405-33236 GCF_001952655.1 Monopterus albus
TCTTTCCCTTTACATTTTACATAAATGTCATTTTTCTTCTACTAAGAAGCCATCTGCTCATCTAAAAGCCTCCAGACAGTCAAACAGCAAGCCAGGCACTGATTGGCTCACAGAGGGAATCTACTTCCTAAAAATCAGCCAGTGCAGAGAACAATCAGAGACCCACTTCACCCAGCTCACACTCTGCTCAGACACAAAAACTGCACCCACAACCTCAGGCACAGCAGAGTGGACAGTATCATCACACACAGAACCAGATTTTACAACAGCTTTTTCCCTGCCGCTGTAAGACTGATGGCAAATACAAAATGTGACAAACCTGTGCAATAACCCCTCATTACCCTAACTAAGTAGAATACCATATACAATTCCACTATGCACAATACCATGTGCAATATTTGAAACTCCCCATTTTACCTGCTATCTTATTCCTGTATTCACAATTTTACAAACTATTTGGTATTCTTGGGTATTCTTGTTTCTTGTATTTTGTATTCTTGGGTGATCTTATATTTAGACTAGGTGCTCGTTCGTTTGGCTTTAAACTCTTTACTTGACTCCAGGAGAGCCCTGCACAAGAATTCCTATATGCCTAGACTGTCTGTTTATGCATAAATGGCAAATAAAAATCTTGAATCAGTGTGAGCAAGGAGATAACAGATGCATATGACAGGCAGAAACAGACACACACACTTGTTTTGATGTTCCTCAAATACAACATAGCTGCAAATACTGTATAATGTGTATTTGTGAAGTGTTACCCTTGTTTAAAAGTTGTCTAGTTTAGTATCCTTCTTCTATGTTCATACCCTGAGCTAATGAAATAAACACTTTCCTCCTCAATCTGTCAATCCAAACTGACTTCAAATGAAAGTTGGAGTTAGAGATCTCTCAGCTCAGCCACACTCTCTCTCTTCTGTTTTTCATACTTTTGCTGTCATATCTGTCGTTTCATCATCCTGCATCACTTCTTCAAATTCATTTTACAGCCTGTCCCCTCTCGATGGACTGATAGACACATATGTACACAGACATGAATGGTAGTGACACAAGCCAAAGGCAAAGTCTGGAGAGATGTCCTTGTAAGCTGGTCCTCGCCTGCTGTGTAGGATATGACAAGACACACACACACACAGTGCCACCACCTGCTGCACACCCTAATGTAGCGAGATGATTCCTATGCCATACGCCATCTGCCCTCCTCATACACAGCCGCACACACTGTACGCCTCTGACCCTACACCTCCAGGGACACATTAAAAAAAATGCCCTACACATGGCTCAGAAAAGAACTACAACATAAAATTTCTTGTTTACTGTCTCCTTCTGGTCTTTTATCTCCATGATGGCATCATCACTGTCTGTCAGAAGTACAGTTTGATTTGACATGTGTCACAAGAGAAGTGAAGGCACAGGTTTGGTAAATGCCTGCTCTTTGACAGCAGGAGCCTGCAGCTCTCCAGGTGCCAAATATCACCTCCTGCCTGCTTGCCTTTCTGAGCCCATTCATGTGCAGGTAGTAGCATTATCAAAAGCACACATGTTGCAACAAGCAAGAGCAGGTGAGGTTTTAGTGTGTATACATTTCTTAAATTAAATGAAGTAAATTTGAATTTAGGCCAAATATTCACAGTCTCTTTCATTTTAGCATCTCCTGAGGGAAATATCAGGCTCCTCAACTGCTAAATGCTCCACTGTGTTTACCAGGTAGTCGCCAACATACTGTAGTGTTAAGTGGGTTTATGAGAGGGTTTTTCCACTGAAAATAGCTGAACACTAAATTGACTGAGAAAATGATTTAGATTGTGTGTCTGGATAACCTGGCAACCTTTACAGGCTGAAATAAAAATCACACCCAGGGTATTTTTTTCTTTTTTTAATCGACTGGTATGAGTATAAATGAATAAGGAGTCCTAAAATACAAAATCCTCTCCCCTGCTATGAATCATTCATTCATTATACATTAAACATGACTGAAAGGCAGCCCAGGAGAAAGACCAGTAGTGTGTGTGTGGCATGTTTATTAAGGGTTTAATAAACTGGCTTTTGCTCTGGGGGATCTACCCAGGTCTCTGGCTGGAGGGCACTGTGGGATTGGACCAACCAGGAAGTGATAAATTATACACCTCCTTCCTTCATCTGTCAATCATAACAGATGAGATGGGGAGAAGAGATGCAGAGAGGCAAACACACTCCTGCCCCCACAGGCTCTCAACACATGCACACACTCTGTCAGCCCCTGTGGTGAGACAGGACACAGCTGCATGATCCGCACAGCCACACACTCTGCAGAATCGCACATTTATAGTGCTATCATCTACTCAGTGCCATTTTCCAGCTGCTGTTTCCTCTGAATTGTTTAGCAGCAGTCGGTGGCAGAAGTACGCCACAGGTTAAAGGAATATACCAGCTTTTGGTCCCATTAGACAGCCTACCTATTAACAGGCTCCCTTGCTCCATGCTCCATGCTAACGTTTCACTATGCATTATAATGAGTGACAGCAAACAAGTAGGATCATCCAAAGTAAAGTTTGACTGTGTTTTAAATGTGTATTTTTGTCTACAAAAAATGGAATAAATAATTACAACCAAGGCTGATGTTGACGAGATGGTTAGTGTTTCATATGAACAAGCACATATTCTTCCACTGTGCAATTATTTAATTGGTTGTAGCTGTACACTTTGTGTATCATATTTCATATAGACTATACTATTAGTCCTGCACCAGCACATGGCTGAACATCAACTTAAAAGTTTCTAATCGACAGATAAAAGCTGAGGTTTTGTGATATACTTGCTTTTTACAAACATATACCTGGGCAGCACAACATGGCGAGGCTCAAGGCGATGACAGAATAGTTCATAATGAGGCCAGAAAAAGTGGCAGGGACATCATAAATTTGAAAATCTTCAGCTATTGTTTTGTTCAGACTCTGCAGATGAGCTTACTGTACATTCTTTCCCAGCTTGGGAAGACATGTAGCAAAAGATTTGACAGTGTGCTTAACCATTGTTTCCAAGTACAGCAATCATGTTAATGTATAGTATGTATGGCCAATAAAGGTGATTATCCTTATAGTTACTATATCTGAAGGCATCATCACTCAGAAGAAAGGTTCTGACTAAAGTATATTCTGTTTATGTTGTAGAGATGTGAGATTTATTTTAAACAGTTCATATTAATGTAATTCACAACACAAAATAAAGTGCCTGTTTTATTATCTAGACAAAAAAAATGACAAACATTGACCTTGTCTGTGTGTGTAATGTTTGGTTAACCCTTTCTAATTGTTTCTAAGCAGTTCATTGTCTTTGCTATGATTGATGACAAGTCAGCTATTCAGGCGTATCCTGTCGCGAGAGCTGTTTCGAGAGTGTGTTAGAGTAACAGTGAAAGGGAGGCAGCTCATCAAAGGGTGTTTCAGAATATACACTGAAACAATATAAATACACTGGCATGTATCTGTTGTTTCAAATATATCTCTCAATTATGTTCTTCTCTTATCTCGGACTTACAAAATATCATATAGTCTTTAATGTATGTGTGCCTGTGTGTGATGGAGATCAAGAGAGAAAGAACAAAAAGAGAAAGGCAAGCTTCCTCTTGTCGTGGCCATGGTCAATTTGAAGTCAACAAATAGACCTTTTAAAAAAAGGCATCAAGGCCGCATACTTGTTACAGCTACAGTTTAGCTCCTGTTAGCATCAGCTGCAAGCTACCCATGCAATGGGATTCTACAAATGCTCAAACATTTACACACCCGAAATGGTTAATCCAACAGGAAGTGTTTGCAGCTTGCATTTACTTATCATGCAAGCAACATACACCAGACAGGATATACAGGACACCAAACAGTGTAGCAGTATGTCATAATAGAGGCAGCATTCGTCAATCAGATAAAAATACTGTAGTTATACACTTCACATAGAAGCACAAATGTCATGAATAAACAGCAGTAATGATGATACTGAGGAACAGATTCCTTTGTGTGAATCCACATTGCTATACCTTCAATTCACTCACCCCACTCTCCCAGTTTCCAACCTCCCACCACCTCTTTGCTCTTTCCCAGTTTCTCTCCCACCCCCACCTCTCTCTCCCTCTCTGGCTGTGGGTGATAAGCAGTAGCATTACTAATCAGGCTTGCCCTAAATTCGCCCATGCCCTGCAGGATTACCATGTGCGAATGTGTGCATGTGTGTTGGTTTAGAAGCTGGGTGCCCGCAGCGTTCACCAGCTCTCACACAGGAGGTGTGTGTACACAGAGTCCACTGAGCATGTGAGTGAGGGAAAAACCTTCTGTATGAATGGGTCATTGAGTCTACACAATCCTGTTATTTTTTATCTACAGTAAGAAAGACTGTCCTGCTGGATATAACAAAGCCATTCTGTTGCATAATATACACATCTCAGCTTGGCATCATATGTATTCATTAATATTTTAATATAAAGGAATCTCAGGCCTTTTAAGTCTATGGCTAAGTCTTTTTGCATGTATGGGAAGAGGAAATGAAGAAAACCTATCTGTTTAGAACATCCACAACACTGACTTCTCTAGGCTAATTGTCACTGAAAATTGAACCCTGAAATCTTGTCACTAAAATGACATTTTACTAGATTTAAAAATTGTATTTAATACAGGAAAACTACCAGTAAATCTATCTGGAGACCTTGATAATTGTATAGTACAGGCACATCTTTCATACAAAGACACATCACACGCACAGGCTCACCTGCATAGTGTATTTAGGCTCTGGCCGGTGGATTCAGACTAAACACTGAGAGGAATCTGTCTCTAGAGCCAAAAACAGAGGAAGCTGGCATAACAAT
>NW_018127984.1:34157-64188 GCF_001952655.1 Monopterus albus
GACATAAAAAATAGTAATAGAATTGATGAGTTTAAACATAAATATAAAGGTATGTGTCAATCAAGATATATGCAAGAACAGGTTTAATGATTAATTAGATGGAACATTGTGGGTGTGGTGTATGAATGTTAACACTTTGTTATAATTCTTTAGTATATTACTTGTGTGGTGTAGAAGATAATTATTTATGTAGAGATACTGCTTGTAAACCAATGATGGTAAGATGATGTCATGGGGTAGGACTGGATAAGTCTGACTTCTTCCTACTCCATTCAAGCATGTACTAGGTATAAGCAAATTGATATTGGATTATGTGTAAAATTATGTGTGTTGTCATATCAACTGTTTTTACATGCTTGAAAGAATAAATCAAATCAAATCTATTGTGCTGAAAGTTTGAGCTTTGCTATCAGTTAAAGGGTTGCTATTCTGTAGCTGAGCCTGACATTTGACCTCCCTGAGGAGGGACAAATACAGGAGAGAATTTCTCTATAGGGATCATTCATGTAAAACACGCCCAGAGTGCTGAAAGCTATGAGATTTAACTATCTAAGCTACATCAAACTCTCTTATCCAGAGGATTTATAGCTTGTGTTGCTATTGTACAGATGTTTTCCCCTGGGTAGAGAATAAGCTCCAGGAGACTGGGTGAAAAGGAGAGGGAAATAGACAGTTAAATGAGCAGCAACAGCATGAGAGTGTGGTAACTAGGCAGAAACCAAATGGTGTGAGATTAACTCTCTTGTGCCAATACCACAGGGACCTTTAAGTACACACTCGCACACAAACATACAAACATTGATCCATGTACACACACACACACACACACACACACACACAGATGTTTTTCACCTGATGTGTTTGGTGGGTGGCAGCTCAAAATTGTGGGGTTTGGTTGGTGCTCACTATTAGATTCAGGCGAGTACACACTGTGACACATAGAGATACATACACACATACTCACACAAACCCACATGGAAACAAACTGGTTTATAGAGTAGCAATGATGTGAGCTTGTGTGGATGTAGTGTGTCTGTGTACTCTACCATTCTTACCATTTCATCATTCTACAGTATTTTTTGCCTTAATACTTAACTGCATATCTTTATCTGCTGCACAAAGAGACCCCACACATTTCTCATTAAAAGAGCAGAAACCACACAACATCTGCATGTGGTAGCACACTCATATAGCCACACATAAAGGATAGTTTGCACCTGCATGTGATAAAGAAACAGCCGGTCAGTGTCACATGGGTGTCAATAGTGACCTCTGGCGTCACGAGCCAAAGGTTAGTGTTCACATACTGTTCAAGAGGGAAAATCAATAGAACCAGATGCACCAACACCAACATACACACAGTCATGGTTTAGTCTAGCTTTTATCCTGATCTTTTCCATATCACAGCAATGTTTTCTGTCTGGTATGTAAAAAAGTTTATTCTGAAAGATCACTTTAAAATTAGTCAGGCTATCCATCGCAAACATTGGTGTGATGCTTTGTTGATTACTTTGTTGCTAAAAAAACAACCTTTTTAAGGTCCTGTGATTTGTCAATAGTCTGAAAAACTATTTTCCACAAATAACACCAGTAGTCAGAAAAAACAAGAGTTCTGAGAAAAGGTCTAGAACTGAAACAGATCACCCCAGATCATGATAAAGCCCCGGAAGACAATATGTGACAAAGTGATATCAAAGATAACAGCTCTGAGAAGTTGATGACTGATGCTTTAAGTCAAACTCTGACAAAGAGGGTCAGTGAGTGTGAGTGAGTCAGAAAAAAAAAATCCCATGACTGGTTTTAATTTTAGACACAAGGGTTTAATGATTAGCAAAGCCAATTTCCTATCCGATGCTGACAATGACAGCATTGATATGCCCACATGTTCACCATAAGGCTTCCTGTGTGTTGTTACATCATCCACACCCATACATTTAGAATATGATCTCATACTGTGGTTGTTATACGTACACACAGATAGTGAGGAGAAACATGAAAGACAGAGGTCCATTAGTAGAGAGTAACAGGGAAGGGAAACTGAGCTAATCAATAATAGATCTGTCAGTTAGTTGGCTGCAGGCCTGGATGGCTGAGGGTTGAGGAGAGGAGAGAGATTTGCGGCATTGATTTTGTTGACAGTGCATTAGTGTAAAAGCTTTCTGATTTCTCTCAACACAAACACAAACACCATTCATTGTTCTTCTCCCCGTCTCCTTTTCTGCCCTCTCCTCCCATATTAAACTCTATACCTGATCCACCACCTCCTATTTGTGCCCTCTCCATGATGTCATTATTTGTGTCCCAAGGGAGGAAACAGGGGTTAAAGGTTGTGTCACAATAATCATTTGACTGTCTCACACAGAAGCAAAGAAGTGAAGACTGAAAAAAAAGAGTGGGGTGTGGATGTGTCAAGAGCAAGTGGGAAGAGTTGTTTCTAATGACAAAGGTTAATGATAAATAAGTGTTTGATAGTTGAGCCTAAACACTGTGGGAGGAATGGAAAGAAAAAACCCACTGGGGTGGGGGAGTGCAATGTAATTTTTCTGCACGATGAAGTGCGCATTGTGTTTTGGACGAGTGGCTTTGGAGAGATGTCAGAATGAAAGTGTGGGATTTCTTCTGTTGTCTACTTTCAAAATTGAGTTTCCTCTTACTGGTTTTTTTCAGGGTCACCAACTATAGCTTTAAAGTTATGGAAAGAAGTAGGTTACAGTTAATTAAAACAAAAATTAACTCTGGCCTCCTGCAGGAAAGACATGTTACACACTGACCTTTACACATACAGAGTATCATTTGGAAATATAGCTTCCAAATATGAATGTCAGCACTGGATGTAAATTGTGAGGTGCAGGTGAATCTTCCAACATGGGCATAATTCCTAAAGATACTAGTCTGTAAAAATCACAGTAAACATCTCTGAAGTTCGTAGAAGCTGATAGAAAATTACATATCTTGACTTCATACTTTCTCCAAAACACCCATTGTGTTCCCGATGTCTGGGTCTGCGTCTCTTCTCGACAACAGAACAAAGTAGCCAGTGTGTTGAGACACTGACAGAGACCACAGATCGAACTAATGGCAACTGACTAACCATGAGGGATGTGCGTGTGTGTTTGTGAGGGAGTTGCGTGCATGCAAAATGCCACTGACCAAGTCAGTGTTTCTCAGTATGAATTAAATACAGATTAAACAACCCTCAAAAAGTGTATTAAAACTCTATAGTACAGCTTCTTATTATACAAAGGTGCATGTGAATCTTTCTCAGCTTCTCTCCTTGCTGCCCTGTTTTGCTCCGTGTGCAGTAGTTGGTGCTCTTCATAGATCCATGAGGCTCAGCTATTCCAGAGCAGCTCAGCCCGAGCTGGCTCACAGCTTTTCTTCTATCAGCTCCATTCAGTGTAAAGAACAATGGATGTGTTGTTAGAGAGACACAAGCAACTCTCACATTACCAAAATAACTGGCACTTCCTGCACTACAGAGCCCAAGCTACAACCTCAATAGTGCATGTCACACAACTAACCATGAGCATGTCAGGGTATTTATATTACGGGTAGCAGTACAGTACAGTAGTTCTCACCAGACACTGACACAAACATGACATCCTCTTTGACCTGTGACCCCTTTTTTAAGTCTGATCCTTTCACACACTTTAGCACCACAACAACTGATAACACTTTGGTATCAGTGTCATTGTGTGTCTGTGTGCGTGTGTGGTAGCAGAGGGAGGATGGTGACCTTGCAGCTGCAGGAACCGGTGCCAAACAACCAGATGAAAACATGGAGAGGTTCCAAAACAGAAAAGTCGAAAGATATAGAATGACAGGCAGAAAAATAGATGGTTCCTCACAGATATGCAAAATGTCAGTGAGTCCTTTTCTCATTTGCCCTCTTTCCCCTTCTGTCTGCTTCCTCGCTGTTCCTTATTTCCTCCATACTTGGCTGCTTTGTCGAGGTCAGCTGGATAACTATTTTGTACTGATGCTCCTTTAAATTGCATTTCACTACCTCCCTCCCTCAGACTGTGTGTTTGTCTGTGTGTGTGTGTGCAGCTTTAGAAGCTATTTAGCATACCACCAAATGACAGAGAAATAAAAGGTACTATAGAGAGTGAAAGTACCCCTATAGGACGATAAGATACCAACTTTAATTAATAAATAAATATGGCACATCTGTGTTTAGGCAAAAAACATTACTTATCATTGTTTATTAAGCGGTTGATTAGTTTTATCTACAAATTGATTATTATGAAACTGGACAGCCGAGTACTGACAGTTCATAGCTGTGGTAATGTAGTTACTATTTTAACTCCATTATTCTAGCAAAAATATGACATTCCAATTATCTTTCAGTTGATTTATCAAAATCTGAAATCATCCCAAGCTTGAACTCAATAAACACAGGTGTGCAAAGTTGACTTTTCCTGTATAAAGAGCACTAACTGATTCACATGATCATTTTCAAAGCTACTTTTTAACATAGCAAATAAAGCTTATTGTAGTTTTGTACATTATATGTGAAATTATCTATAAGTGAGTTTTCTAAAATTTCACGCCCACATTGACTGAGATGAAAACTCAATGGAAACCAATAGACTCGATTGATCTCTCTCTGTCTCTCTGTACTAAGCAATACAGCATGAACTCACTGACCTGACAAAGCTCTGGAGATGCAAGTGCAAGGTGGACAGATGCACTGTTGCAGAAAAACTTGGGCCACTTTCCAAGCTCCATTTTATTGGCAGGGCTGCAGTGTTACAGTGTGCGTAACTAAAGCAAGCAGCAGAGGTCCAGGAAGGTTAAGTGCTCTCTGGGACCCTGTGCGTCTGTACAGCTGATAGCATCATCTGTCCTACACCTCAAGAGAGCAAAGTGAGAGAGCAGATGGAGCACCACGTAGCTCTGTTCCAGCAATCAGTGTTTTAACGTCTTATTTCTCTGTGAAAGCTGATTAAAAACACACTAAAATCTAGGACCAGGAGTCATTTTGAGAAATAATCAGATTCCATAACCAGAATCTTGACGATGGACACTACAGTTGACAGGAATGAAACAGATTGTTTGGTGATGAACTGTGAATGTTCAACATAGCTTGGCTGAAAAATGTGTTGCTGGCATTTCCAAAATGTCAGATTTCCAGGAAATAAAAGAATTGCAGCCTTTAATTTGGCAACACATTCATGCTCTTTCAAAATGTAATTCTTTCTAGATTTCCATGAGCCCAGAGATCAGAAAATGTTTATCTTTGTCGTGTAATTCCTTCACTAATGCCAAAACGTAATTAGAAACCTATCAGCCAGGAGGTATTGTAGGGATTTAAAGGTATATGTTCATGTCTAGGAAGAAAACATACTGCCTTTGTATGTGTGTTATGTATCTCTCACTCCAAATCTTTACCTGCCCATGGTTTTGTTGCTGAGTTGAATAACTTAAGAGCCACACCCCTTACACACACAGTCACGCAAGAATAAAACATATGTTAAAGACATCAGGGCGTGTGTGTGTGTGTGTGTGTGTGTGTGTGTGCGTGCGCGATTATGTCACAAACAATAGTTTCAGAATCACAAGGGATGAACGCCCTCAAACGTGTCTATCACAAACAGTAGGCTTTATTTAGTCACTGTCAAGGCTCCTGCATCAGTACTGCGACATACTGCACAGTAGGAGCCTTAGGATAGACCAGAAACACAACCTGAACCTTTACACAGCCATGGGTCAGGTTACACAATTTCTTCTGCCATATTTTTCTTGGGTACAATCAAGTGCAATCCCGTGAAAGTTATTAAAACATATCTGGATGTTATCTGTATTCAAGAGCCTTGAAAGGCCAAGTGTAAATGGGGCCTCCTATCATTTACACCTGATAGGATCAGGGAGGCCGAGTGATAAAGCTAGTTGGAACAGCTAAAATGATTTTGCCTTTAGATGTGATCAAGTGACACGTACAAGTCAAGCATACTGAACCCTTAAAGAGATGATTTATTGTTTGGCGTTTAGCTGTGATTTTGCATCATTAGACATTTGTTTACAGCACCAATATGATCTGAACAATACCCAATTTCTGTTCCAATAGCTGCGTAGATAATTGATGAAACTGGGGGAATAACAACTGACCAATCAGCTGTTACTCAACTGTACGTACAGTAGGCCTTTAGGTTCATGTTAATAGTATCTCTGTTATACCATCATCTTCTAAAGAAGCTAATCCTGGACAGGTGAGAAAGTGGCGTATTCTTACACAACACACACAAACACACAATGAATCCACAATACACTGTACAAATGTGAAACAACAATGAGAGCTTGTCAGCCTTGCAGAACCTGTTACCCTACACACACATGCTTAAAAAATGATGTTTATTATTTCCACACGGCTGAAGCTACTGTGCTGATTCAGTGCACTGTCAGTAGGCTGGAGTGCTCACACATGCACACTCAGCAGAGAGTTCAAACATATGGGTAAACACACACAACCTTCATGCACACACTGTTAAGATCAATTGAAACATTAAGCATGAAGCATGGTGTTTTCCTGGACTCAGATTTCTAATGTTAAAGGCAGTTAGAGCATTTAGACACATAGGGGAACTGAGTGAGTTACAGTAATAAGTCAGGGCAGACTGTTTGTGTGATCCATTAAAGCGAGGCAGGATGAGGGGTGAGACAAAGTTCAGCCAGCTAGCAGCCACTGTGCTGCAGCTTCAGTCTGTGATAAGTGGCTGTAGGCCACTGCTGGGCACTGTTTTCTTTTTAATTAATGTAAAGACAAGAGTGATTTGTTGAAAATGTTTCTGTCCTTAGTTTCTTTCACTCACAAATAACAGGAAGCAAATGGTGGACTGATTTGCATGGCCCGCTTTTGTGGTGAAATGTGATGCTTGGTTCATGATTTGTCCTTTCCTGCAAAGAAAACAGCCTCTAAAATGGCGGTAGAGCCTTTTTCTGTCACACTGTGATTTGCACCTTCCCCAGTCAGTCAAGTTTCCTGCTGCAAACACTTGTCACTCCTCTTGATTAGGTGTCAACCTGAAATTGCTTCTATCCTGAAATAAAAAAACAGCTTTCCTAAAGCCACTTCAGGCACTGCAATGAAAGTGGACAATAAGTATGTGAAAAATCAATACTGTGCTCCGCCAGCTTGTTTTAAATTTCTTACGAGATTGCCTGTATTAGTGTTGCTGCTGTGACTCCTCTGAATTTGATTACCACAACCCAGATCAAGTCACACAAAGGAATATACCTCCAGCGTTCACTTTGATTATTTTCATGAACATCATCACTGGTGAAATAGTTCTATTATTAAAGGGGTGCTCCAGGTTTAACAAGGTCAGATTTCTCACCAGGTAGAGGAGGCTACTAGTCAGTTTGTGAAAAGAGAGATTTTTCCTGGAGGAGCGATGTCAAGATAATAACCCCGATTAGGTCATAAATGATACTAGAGTGTCAGGGCTTGGAAATGAGAGCAGTTACCAAAAGACAAGGACCAAAAGATGTTATATTATGTGATATGTAGGGCTCATGGTTTTTGTTGCTTCATATTGTTTGTTAAGCCTGTGCTGCCTTGTTTTTGACCACTTTTTTGTTTCTTTTGAGTCTTTAAAAACCATGCAGCACCTGCTTAGCCAGTATATTTACAACAATATCTTTCATGTTTTCATGTATTTCTGCTTTTTCTTTTTCATTTTCAAAGTCACAATTTTGATTTTTCAGTCTTTTTTTATTTCCAGCTGGGCCTGTTTTAAGATAATGCCTTCATCAATTATTAACTGCTGTAAAGCTGAAGCTATCAAAATTAAAATTAAACACATACATGTTCAAAATGCAGAGGTATTATCAAACTATAAAACCCAGAAATTGAATCAATAATTAGACATCATCTCTTGCCCCTTCTCTCACTCGTATGATTAATGCCTGACCAGAAATCAATACTCGACCCTCTCATGAGGGCGGATGAAGAGCTTGAGGTTTTCTTCATTTACTGCCTGTGTGCACTGCACATGCTCAGTGTGTACGGTTTCTATCCTTGGATAAATGCAAGGTCAAGCCAAGACTGATGGTGAGAAATGGAAAATACCACAGACACTTACAGTAGCTCCCTTTCTCTAACAGCATTTAAGACACATCTGCTTTAGCTTTGTGGGGTACTGATGGTGAACTGTAATCAGCAACAGATCATGACCTCACATACTGACAAGATGGGGTGTGTGTGTGTGTGTGTGTGTGTGTGTGTGTGTGTCTGACATTTGAAAAATATCACTTCTTATGAGGAGTTGAGAAAGAGAGAAGGAATGATAAGTAGATACAGGCAAATAGTTACCACAGTGTTAAATGTATACTGCACGCACATGTTGGATAGATGGTGGGTTTCACTTCTGGAGCAAACAAACAAACAAAAAAACTGTCCCTGAAAGGCCTGTTTCTATCGGCCATTAAGGTAAACAAAGGCCCTGGCAGCTACGTGACAGTTTACAGTATTAGACAGTATACATAAATTTCAGACAGGAATGTATACATATAGTAAAAGGCCTGTGTATTCTCTGAGATTTTTCATTAGAATATTTCTCAAATTCATTAGTATGGGGTATTGGTTAAAACAGCTGCTGTACAAGAATGCTGCCTAGATAAGATCCGGTCTCAGTTATGCAAAATTATGCTTTAAATAATTTCCAGTTCAGTTCTGGACAGCTTTTCTTGTCTAATTCCAAAAGAATGGTTTTCCCCAGCTCTAAGAGAATTTGCTCGTCACCAATAAGCTATAACAAAACTTTCAACAGACAAGATAAAACCCAACATAAGCTTTGAAATGCGAAATGTTAATACAGTAACATTTTAAATTACTCATTAAAGGACTAGTAACTATTATTAACAGAGGATGCAACTGTTGGAGACAAATATGCTCGGGAACATATTTGCTCAGTTACAGGAGATGCATAGATGCTGCTTACAGTGCACATTAGCAGGGATTATTTTTATGGGCTTTAATTACAGTCAATGACAACCTGACACATAGCATCAACACAGTAACACACACACACACACACACACAGAAAGAAAAAGATGCTTGAACATGGTACAGTATGTATAGTATGGTCATTCATCATGTCAAAAGGGTTGCCTCCATCCATTTATCTATCCCTTCACACACACAAACACACACACACACAGTGGCAAACTGCTGACATGGGTAGAATATTACCATGTCTGAAGATGAGATTCCAACTCCCTTGAGTCTAACCATATATCCATTTATCTTTTTCTCCTTTTCCAACTCTCTCTTCAGTCACACTCTTGCACACACACAGTCTGCGCCTGCTGAGGTCTAGGGGCCATTTCCCAGTATTCCCTGCAGCTCCGGGCTCTTCTGTGACGTCATCGTCACTCTGGGCGACAAGGGGAAATAAAAAGGCGGGGCTTTCCTTCCTGACCCCATCTCCAGTACAATGGAGACACACACGTATACATTGTTTTGGGTACTGCAGAAAAAGCTCTCGCATGGATTTATGCAAAAAACTGAGTGAGTAAATCTGTGTGTGTGCGTGTCCATGACTTATGAACCCCACTCTGCTGTTCATGAGTCATAAATACAAAGAAACACATCAAGATCTTCAGGAGTTTAACTTTGGATGATTTCCATATGCAACAGGAAGTAGAACTATGTCAAAACTTTGCGGGTACAGAAAGCAGTTAGAGTTTCAGTTCATTAACGATGATGGGAAAATAAATACTGAACTAAAAACTAGTAAAGGGTCATCACTGTGCTGACTGCTCTAATGGACCGGCATATCATGAGAGGAGGGAGTAATATGATGCAGAGAATCCACAACAAAGAGTGCTTCAAGACCAAAGACAGACACCATACAAACTGGCACACACTGACGACAAGCTGAATAAAAACAACCAGCGGACGTCCAGTAAACTGGTGTTCTTGGGTTAAACAAAGGAACAAGTTTGGCTGCTCTTTTGTACTTCTGCTAAACTCATTTGATCCAGCTCTTCTGAAAACCATTTTAATAGTGTAGGTGTGCCACCGTGCACACACTCAGTGATATTTGATTTCAGTAACATGTCTTGCTTATTTTTTCTAAAGCAGCACATCAGAAATTGCAGAAAGTTCTAAATAATCTTCATCATAATTGTCACACGCTGTTTTCAGTGACCTAATGTTTCCTGCTGTAGGATGATTCAAAATTCCTTTATTGCCACTGTATAATGTATACAACAAAATTCAAGCACAGTCACTAAAAAAAACCCAGCCCAGTAAAAAAGTAAGAGATGATCAAGTGCTCATTCATTAACACACACACACACACACACACACACACAGAGATCCTGGTCACTGTAGTTTACAAAAACTAAATGAGGTTCTCTTCCAATGAGACTAGCTCTCATATTATTCTCATATTAACAAAAAAAGAGAAAGACTGGGAAAAAGCATCCTCCCTTGGTTGCACTGAAAATTCTGATAGAATCTTTTTGGCTGTTTTGTTTTATTATTCAAAACAAACATGAATTGGTGACACAGTAGCACTGTAGTAGAAGGCAGCTAATTGCATTAGCCTGAGTCTTTTCCTGGAATGCAGCTTTTACAGTGGCGGCATCCTCCATGTGTTTCCACCTAGCTGTGTGATGAATAACAGAGTGGATGTGACCTCTTTTTCAAAAGTATCATGAACTCTGCTCACACTTTTAGGCTCAGCCACAGTGTGTTATCAGTCATTTATTTTCCATAAATTAAAATCATATCAGCCCTGCGATGGATTGGCAACCTGTCCAGGGTGTTCCCCGCCTTCGCCCGATTGCCGGCCGGGATTGGCTCCGGCCCCCCCACCCCGTGACCCCGTTCAGGGACTAAGCGGTAGACAATGAATGAATGAATGAAAATCATATGATCTATGGCAACCCTCTCAATATGTTTTTAGCTCAAAAAGCCCACAAAGCACACCCTACTACTTATACTGCTGTGAGCACACTGAAATAACAGAAGGGAACCAGATGAACATATCAGTATTATTAGTAACTCAGCTTCTCTCATCTGGATTATGGCAGCTGGCCATTAAGAAAGATTTGCATGAGTAAACTAAACTGGAACTGTTGAAGAGTGGATAAAACACAACATAAAGTCTAGCTGTGAGTATTTTCTTCATTAACAGCCATATGTTCTTTTGAGGGACCCTTTAACAGATGCAAACTTTTTAATCATCATATCAAACCATGGCCACTGAAAATGTACTAAACCATAACTAGAAGGGCAAAATTTTAGAAAGCAAAAGCATGATCCTGAGCAGGAGACTACTTCCACTGCTGCACTGACCGGCCTGTTCCACTGCTCATTAACGCGTTTTCCTTGCCATCACCATGGTGCCCCAGATCATTATACATGTACTGATGTGAGCACTGCTTCATTAGCACAGAGAAGAACAAGTCAGCTCGGTGCAGCATCACAGTGCACGTGATTTACGTTCTCTGCAGCAAAACTACAACCAGCAGCGTCAGCTGAGAGAAAGAACTCGCTAAACTACAGCTGGGTCAAAAACAAGAAGTCGCAGCCAGGACTTCATAAAGTATTGTATAATAGTATAATGGATGAGTCTCACTGCATCCTCTCTTAGCCCGAGGAGCCGCGGTGCCAGAACAAAAACTCTGAAGAGCTGCTGTGATGTTACATAATCGCCACTAAAGCTCAGCCTTTCATGTGTAAGGGCACAGTGTGTCACACACACACAGCAAGACACATAAATACTTACAAAACTGAGTGCATGTCTGTCTCTCTCTCTCTCTCTCTCTCTCTCTCTCACACACACACACACACACACACACACCTGTGTAATGATACTGACATGGACAGCACTGGCTTACACTGCACATCAATTGATTTGGGCCTTCCAAACAAAGATAGCAGATCTCTTTTGTGCTATTAATTTCCCTTTGTGTTACAGTAAATACAATGAATCCTTCCCTTCTTTCCCTCTGTCACTTTCAACACCTACCTCTCTCTGAGCGAAAAGGTAGCTTCTTAAAGTTACATCTCCATCTCTCTTTACTCTTCCATCCCTACAGTGTGACTGTCCTCTCAACCATTTCTCTCTGTCAAGGACCAGCCCCATCCACTGTGTGAGTCAGCAGGGATGGTCGCTCTCATCTAATAAGCCCCTGTCACACAGATTAATGCCCACTGATGATAAATCCCACCCGGATCAGGTCAAACCAACTGACTGCTTGATTAAACCCAAAGGGAGAGATAGTGCAGGTCACAATGAGAGAGAGGGAGGAAGGGAGAGACAGACAGGGGAAGAAAAAAAAACTCCTCTTTCCCGCTCAGGCTGCCATCAGTCAACAGGACATGACAGCTCGTCTCAGCTTCCTGCCCTTGTCTCTCATCTTTCTTCTCTCTTCTCATCCACTTTCATTTACTCCTGGTGATAAGTAAATGTCCCCTCAGCCTCTCTGGCTTTCTCTTTTCCTGCCTTTTCTCACTACTGATCCTTTCATCATGGGACTTTACTATACCAATATCAACACTGACATTTGTTCAAAAGTCTGATAAAGATATATCATCTGTTTTTTTTACATAAAGTTTTTTACTACAGATCCCTTCATTTTTGTATGTGGCTAGATGTCCAATAATAACAATGATATAATATATTATATGATAATATATAATATATACTGAGTGGTGAAAAGTAAAGTACATTTATTGAAGTACTGTACATAATGAGATTAATGAATCATATAATGATAAGCAGTCAAGTTTATTTTGCTGATACCTATGTACATTTACAAAACAGTGGAGATGACAGTGGACTTTAGGAAGAGAGTCAGGACTGCAGAACAAATCATTGGTGCCAGCCCACCCTCCATGGAGGACCTGTACACATCACAGGTCAAAAGGAGGGCAGAGAACATTTTTGCAGACCCCTCACATCCTGAACATAAACTCTTTGAACCCCTCCCCTCTGGACAGAGCTACAGATCACTGTACGCCAAAACAACCTGGCACAGGGACAGTTTCTTCTCCCAGGCCATCACTCTGATGAACACTTAACCCATGACTGTATAACAGAACGACAACCCTCAGTGCAATACCTTGTAAATATACTTTTGTATATATCTTTTTGGAAAACTGCATCTAAACTGTGTATACTGTACATATTTCTAAAAGTACTTTATTTTTATTTCCATTTTCCTAATGAGCATTCCTTTTTCTTGTTTGCACATTTTTTCTTTTCTTGTTTTGTCTTATCTTGTTTATTCGTTGCTTTAAGCAAGAACATTGTACATGCACATTGAAAGCTCTGTACCAAAGTCAAATTCCTCATGTCACCAACACACTTGGCCAATAAAGCTGATCCTTATTCTGATACATTTTGAATAAAAATAGAAGGGTTTTTTTGTTGGTGGTGTTTTTTTTGTTTTACATTACACTATTACTACTTTTAATAAAGTAAAGGAATACTTTTTCCAGCAGTGGAATTTTTACAAATGAAAAATAAACTGTCAGTGCCATTTATTTAGTCTATATCCCATGTCATTGGATAATGTTGAATCCCAATGCAGAGCATTAATACACTAAAAAGGAACAACAACAACAACAACACAGTGCTGTTTAGTTAAAAGATAAGCTTCAGCAGCAACATAACAAGGGAAACAACTACTTTAATCTTTCCTCAAATCCTCTTTGTTCACACTTAAGTGACTCCACACACTATAAAATCCATGTCCACCTGCGAATCAGTCATCTGGCAGGTTTGATTTGTTTCTGTAGAGCACACACACTTTGCATAACACAATGTCCTCACACATGCGAAAGATGATAGCAAAAAGCAAAACCTATGGAATTCCACTGCAGCAGCACCACCCTGTCTAGGTCTCTTTATTTACACATTACAATAAACACATGCACACATAAACAAGGTTGCAGCTGTTAGGTGCACCACACCCAGAGGGAGGAGCTCCACCCTTTGGAAAAAGAGTAAACAGAGAGGTTGATTATGTTAATTTACAGGTGGAAAAACAAGACAGATTTTAAAAGCCTCTTCAAAACAGAGAGAAGTTTAGACATTTTATTTTTGGCTTCCAGCCTGAGTATATGCATGAAAGTGTGCACAGGCGTGAACATTCAAATGTGTGTGGTGGTGGTGGTGGGGGTGGGGGGATCCAAGCCAAAGCAAGATTAATGACCTTTAGCACATTCCTGGCAAAAGCCCACATCTCTGTGTATGTGTGATTGACCTAATAAGGAACATTTTACCCAGGGTTTCTAGCTGACCTTCAACCAGTTTCTGAATATGTAAGTGTGTCAGTATTGAACAGTAACATTTTCAAAGAGCAGTATTATCAGTGGCATACTTTTACTACATATGTATAACTATACAGCACTATACTGTACACTCCTTAGTGATTTGGTTTACAATTCAGTTTCAGTTTGAGTGTGCCTAAAATAAATGGTTGAGCAGTTTCCTCTTTCGTTTACCAAGTTATTTTCATAGCATTAGCAGTGCATGTTATTTGACATCTTTATCTGTGGTTGATAGTTGCAAGGCCAATGTAATAGCACAGACTGCTTCACAATGGCCCGGTTGGCCCAGTGAAAAGCAGTCAACCCATATGCACACTCCCCTGCATACACATACAGATAAGCAAAGGCACAAAGACTGAGAAAAACAAATGAACATGCAGTATAATGCATGCACACAGTGTGAAAGATCAAACCTCACGCATATGCACAAGCACATCTCATAAAGGTCAATGTTAAACCCATAATATAGGCATCTGACTCATTCATGTACTCTTCATAAGGACTCTTCATACTTTATACTCAGCAATATTATTTTAATAATATATAACATTATATTCAGCTTTAAAATATAAAACAATACACTGTGTGACATTACACTGTATTTGGATATGACAGCTGCTTTGTCTCATGCTTGCTCTGGCTCCTTCTGCGTTTTTCTGAGGGCGTCTATTTGAACTACAACAATGATAACACGCAAACTCACCTCCTATTCATTATGCAAACCAGTCAGGCAGACTAAACCAAACAAACCAAGAGTATGATGTTCAACCTGCTAGTGAGTGTACATACTAAAGAAAGAGAAGGAATTAACAAGACCACACTGTCAAGCAAAGCCAAACTTAAAGCTACTTTCTTAATGTTGAAAAATGGGCAACTTTATCTCACCACCCCAGCAAACTAACACAAGTTACTGTGCTTATCCAAAGACTAACGTTGGCTTTCTACCAGCAATTCCACTGTTCTAGGGTTGGATATCGCCTGGATTTTTTCTGATACTGGTGCTACAACGATACTTTTAAAACTGTGCTGGTGCCTTAACGGTACCAGAACCGATGCTTTAAAAAAGAAGCATGAAAACAGGCCATAAATTTCATAATTTGAAGGGCAAGGAGACTTGGCCTTCGATTTCATACATTTTCAGAGGGTACAAAGGCCACTAGACTGGGCACTAAGGCTGAGACGAATGACATTGTGTACATAGCTTATTATACAGCCTGAGCAGTAAAGTTGCATTCTTCAATCTGCTTACCCAGTAAAGCTAAAGGAAGCACAGCTAGCTTGACTGATGTACACTCTGGGCTTAAAATAGTGCCTAGATATAGCAAACGTAAGGCACAAAAGTTCCCCAACAAACAGTTTGTAAAAATGCTGATGTTGTCAAGCAGTGTTAAAGAGTGAATAACATTACATTTTCCAGCATACTCTGCCAACTTGTATGAACCACGGAGGTTTTATGAGGAGAGCTCCTTGGTGAACAGTTTCATTACGCACTGTTCTCCTTAATACATCCACAAACACACACCTACATGACTGCTGAATGTGAACAATCATTTACAGAGATCACTCCTCAAATCTGACGGATCTGATGAGCAAACACCGGCCACTGTGGCCGAGGAACTCTGACAGACATACAGTGCATCATGGCCAGATGCCAGGGCAACAGGGCTGTCGTGAAATGTATACTTTGCATAAAACGAAGGTTGGCAACAGCAAAAGAACATTTCCAGTTCCAACTTAAAACATTCTCATTCATCCCCAGCTCCAAAATAAATGAAACGCAGGATAGGTGTAATGCTAGCACTAGCACATGGCCTGCAGTGATGCTTCTGATGCCCGTTTCACAGCACCAGAGGGCAAATATTTCAATCAACAGGCATTTAAGTGACACCGAAATCTGCACTGTGATTCAGTCCGGTAGATTCCGATTGTACAGGAATCGGTGGTTTTGCTACCCATCCCTACAGTATTATCTCTATCAATGTATAACATGCACCAGCTGAACTACCAGTTTGTCTCTTACATCCTTGGTCAACCTTCAGTTGTCACATCAGCCTCATCTCTCCAACTCTTCCCACTGTAAATAGTGCACTCACTGACATTTACAAGGATTATTAATGGAACTGTGCCTTTAAAACAAAATGAACACAACACTGTGTATCCCTTGCATTCACCTTCAACTGTCATCTCCACCACTTTATGTGTGTATTTTGTAAATAAAATAGCTCATGAGCAGGCTGATGCTACATTGTACTACAAACACAGGCCCATGTGATGCACACACAGGAATATAAAACATGAATCCACCCAAATAATGATAAGCATGGGGTACTAACATATTTTTCACTCGCTAGCTTCCACCTGTTGACACAGAATGTGCAAGATGCTGCAGGGCTTGGAACTGTGTGGAGTGATGTGATGTTTTAGAGTCATGAAAATCCTCTTATATATCCAGCAATGAAGGGTACACTGCATAGCTCATTATTTGATATTGACAGAACTGTTTCCATAAGCAGGTACATAACAGCTCCCTGGGTGCCATGAATAAGCCATTAATACTGTTAATCATTCATCAACACTTGAAAACCCTTCAAGCAAATAACACACGCAGCCTAATCACATCTGAAACTCTACCAATGTAACAGCTTTGCCCACTCTTGTACGTTTTCTGACATGTGTGTAACTAGGTCAATGTCATAGTCTCACATATGTTGAAATCCTCAGTTCAGAAACACACACACACGCACACACACACACACACACAGCAGACCCTGCCAGCACAAAGCTAGATGTGTGCAGCTTGTGTGGGAACAGCACACACACACACACACACACACACACACACACACGTGTACTCAGACATCTTAAACAGTACATTAACACCTGGTCAGTCTTTCTTAAAGTAGTCACCTACTGCACCATCTGCATTTTCAGTGTATACACATACACACAAGTCTTGGAAGAACTCATTATCAAAGTAATTCACATTAGGTTCAAACTATGAGCTTATTAGCGGTTGTCACACCCTTAAATTCCCTCTTAAGCAGAAACACACAGACACATGCACACCCACACACACAGTATGACCTGCCCCAGTGGGATAAGTCCACATTACTTCTTAATGTCTTTGATGCATTAAGTCCTTTCCTTCAGGTCCCTATTAGTGCACAAGCTAGGCTTTACAAAATAACACACCCACAAACAACCTCATTAACAGACTGCTATCCATTCAATACCCAATTAGCTCAGTAGCTGTAAACCTTCATCTGCTAAATTTAAATTGTTGTTGGCATGTATTTAGGCCTGTATCACGTTCTAGTTGTCAATGACGGCACAAGCAGATTTAGAAGAAGATGTTTTCACACAGATGAGATCAAACCTGGAGCTCCAGGTATAAAGTTTCAGTAGAGATTATTTAGATGGACAAAAAAAAGGTTATAATTTATGCCCCACTTGGGCTGTCACTAACAATTATTCCATTATCAACTCATCTGCTGTTTTTTTCCCCCCAATTAATCGGTCAACATTTAGTCTATACATTTTCAGAAAATACTGAAAAATGATTTATACACGTTTGCAGAACTCAAAGCAACAGTTCAAACTTCAAAGATATGCTATTTACAATAATATTAAACTGAAAAAGCAGCACATCTTCACATATGAGAATCTGCAAACAGACATTTATTTTATCTTAATAAATGACAAAAAGTTTTAACTGATTATCAAAATTATTGATGATTTATTTTTGGACAAACCGTTTAAGCAGATAAGTGGGTTCTGGAGGAAATCTCTGGTGACTTTTTTCATCTCATTGCTGAAAACCATGAATATCCACAACATTAACAATTTAGTTGTTGTATGAAACAAAAACAGGTTTTCAGACAATCCATTTTCCAACAAGTATGAGTTTTCTTAATCCATATAAATAATTGTCATAGTCACAAGAGATTAAATGTCTTGTTAATTTCAGTATTGTTCTTGTATCTGTGCTTGCAATTTCCATGCACATACACTTCTGTGTATACTATAAAGTATAACTGTGCCCATTTCCTCAGTGCCTTTGTAACACAGCATGATAATCTGATGTGGACTGCTGAGGTCTCATTTTCATTCCATCCCATGTGCACAACAGGCCGATACAGCAAAAGCACTTAAGCTGATGAGATCCTCCACAATACAGACTGCTGGGATGTCACTGTGCAATCTTGCTGCACACTGTGCTATGACGTCACATCAGAAAAATGTTATTAAAACTTTTAATCATAATTGGATCAGTGTCTGACAGGTTCATCATCAAATAGTTTCACATTATGTCTGATTTCACAGGTTATAAATACAGTTTACTATATTAAACTTCTGGAGATGTTAAAGACTGTTTAAATTCAAGAACCCAAGTATTTTGTTTTGTGTAATTTTTTTAATTAGCAGTGACTGGCTGAGCTTAGATCACTCCCTTACATTCAAAACAAAGGCTCAGTTAATGCGATACCACCATCTCTGTGAGCACCTCTGTAGTGCTTTGTAATGTTAGCGTAGTGCTTTTTAGATCAGTGGGATAATGCTTTTAGGAGGCTTTTCTAGCTTTAGGGATGTTACACACACACACACACACACACACACACACACACACACACACACACACACACACACACACACACACACACACACACATATACATTCTAGGGAGCCTGCTTTCCACTCTAATGTTAAGATAAAAGATGAAAGTATGGTGTCTGTCTGGCTGTAAAGACCCGCTCTCTCCTTGTGTGTGTGTGTGTGTCCCAGGGAGTACAAAAGTACAAAGTACACATACAAGCTCCGCAGACACCTCAATTATGATCATGTGTATCAGCATTAATGCATCCTTACAGCACAGTGTTGTGTGTATGTGAGTGGGTGAGGATGTGTATCCTAGACAGTGGGAGAAGAGGGGTAGCTACTTGAGGCCTTCAGCATTTCTACCTTCCTGCACACACATGACAATTAAAGTAAATACAGAGATTTACACACAATGCTAAAATAGAAGTCTTTTATAAATGCATATGGAGAATATGGAGAAACAAATAAAAATTTCAAGAAAAAGCTGAAGTCAGTGTCTTTGTTTTGTCTTCTGTCTGCAAGTATAAATGTGTCAGACTGTTTCAACAGTCCAGATGGCCACGAATTTCAGCAAAAGACACTCAAAATACATAATTCACAGACAAAGAAAATACAGTACTGTAACAGTACTAACTTAGCATTCTGGGAAATTGACCAAATTATTCAGAGACATGTTCAAAATGAGCAAAATGTGTGCTTTATGAACCTTCACACCTCCTTGAATAAAAAGTATAACCCCTGACCCCCACCAGAAACACCAACACTAGTGTTAATTTCCTCCACTTGTGGACTGCATGTGGTGCTAGAAGCAGTACTGACAGTATTAGCACAGTAGAATTACACATGGATCATGTGAGAAAACATCTTCTGGTCACCTCTCGACAAGTGCTCCTCTTGAAAAGGTGTTTCCCCTCTCTCATTTCTGCTAAGGCTCTTTCATCACAACCCTGCTGTTTCTTCTTCCTCCTCCTACTCTTCTTCCTCCCCCCTCCTGCCTCCTTCCTCCTCTCCCAGACTCCCTCCCTCCCTGTAATTACAACCTCAGACTCCAATTAAAAGAAACCACAATAAAGAGAGAAGAGTAGGGCAACCGAAGGGCAGTAAGGGGAAGAGACAGGGAACAGTAACAAGAGAGACAGCAGGGGAAATTTAATGAGAGGTTTGTCCACACACTCATATACTCCAAAACTGGTAAGATATGCAGGTAATACAACAGTCCTAAAGCCCAAACAAAAAATGTTTTAAAATTAAAATTACAACTATGCTTGTGTGTGTGTGTGTGTGTGTGTGTGTGTGTGTGTGTGTGGCTGAGGGTGGCTGCTGTGCTGGCAGTATTTCCTCTGTGTTTGCTCCTTCTCTTAACAGCACACACACATGGTGCACACACAAACACACACACAAAAGGGTTAAAAAAGAGACCAAAGGTCAATATGCCAGAAGAGGATGACAAAAGAGCTGAGAAGGTGAGATCATCAAAGCATGAAAACATAGAGATACAAAAAGACAACTGACCAATGCACACAAATACACATATTCACACAAAATCAAAATATTACAAAAGGAAAATCTCTATTCAGTGAAAGATACTATCAGTCAACAAAAACAAAGTAGGAACAGCAGGGTAGCCCTTACTGTCAAACTGTCTTTGTGTTAGTGTGTGTACAGGGAAGGAAGAACTGGGCCTCATGGTTGTGAGCCAACTAGAACTGCCAAAAGACACACACTCACGTGCACAAGAAGAGCGAGAGAGGAGTGTAGAGAGGTGGTTTAATTTACTAGACTACCAAACAGAGAACACACACACACACACACACACACAGGCCTCAGACAGACCTATCTGTTTAAACCTTTTTATTTAGAAGATTCATTACTGAGCTTCTCTGTGCCGACAAGAACTGCTGAGTTGATTTTATGAGGAGGTGTGTTACCTTGATTACAGCAGGAGCGATAAGATGTTCTCTGTATGTGATATGCATGTGCATTTGTGTGAATGAACACACACACACACACCATTACCACCTTCACTGATGCGTACATTTTCTGAATACCATTTATGACGCAGTTCCAGCTTCTGGAAACTGGTTGAAACAAAGCCAAAAAGTCCATCATGGTTACAAATATAAGCCAGTTGAACCAGATGATCCAGTTCTGGTGAAAGGTGACATTTCCGTGCAACTGGCTGATTTTGCATTTTGTACATGTTTACAATGCAAGAACAACGCCTGTCTCCAGGTTTGCTTTGTGGTAATTTTATTAAAACACAAATTAATTTAGGAATGGGCAGCACGGTGGTTAGCGCTGTTGCCTCACAGCGAGAAGGTTCGCGGGTTTGCGACCTTTCTGTGCAGAGTTTGCATGTTCTCCCCGTGCTTGCGTGGGTTCTCTCCGGGTACTCCGGCTTCCTCCCAAAGACATGCGGCTTAGGTTGATTGGTGTCTTTAAATTTCCTGTAGGAGTGAATGTGTGCGTATGAGTGGTTGTTTGTCTGCGTGTTGGCCTTGTGATGGAATTGCGACCTGTCCAGGGTGTACCCTGCCTTCGCCCGATTGCTGGTTGGAATTGGCTCCAGCCCCCCTGTGACCCCGTTTGGGAATGAGTGGTATAGAAAATGAATGAATTTAGAAATATGAAGCACAAAACTGAAGTGACTGTCATCTTTAACATCCTTTAAAGCAAGATCCACCTTTATCACATTGGTTGATACTCTGGCTTAGAGGTGCAGATTCCCAAATGAGAACACACAAAGCCTGGAGCTTTTAGCAGTTGCACACTCTGCCCAGCTTAACCATAAGTTTAGACCACCATCAGATGGTGCAAAACAACTCCATGCAGCTAAATGTGTGCAAGTTAAGATGGGCTTGTACTTGATGCAAAGTGTTAACAATAACTAGTTTTTGTTGATAGCGCAGCGTAGAATTTCATCATCAACACCACAGTACCAGGTAGATGTATCACACATTATTAGGCAGGCCATACCTGATTTAATTGTATTCCCCATAATAACTGTGTTTTCATTCTTTATACTATAAAATGATGGTGGGCTGCCATGCAATTGCTATGTTTGCAGTCTGTTTCTGAAAATCAGCAGATTACTGAGCCTTTCGTCAACTCCCCTAATGGTGTATTCACTGTCAACAATCTCCACCGGACTAGTCACTTACGGGAGACAGCAGCCCACACAAGCAGCCCATTCTGACCAATCACAGTCTTGGCATTTGTGAGTTTTTAAATGTAAAAATAGATTTTTTTTCAGAATATCAGGGACTGAATGTGCCAATATATACACAGTATGTCTATATATCTTTGGCTATAGCATTATTCATAATGTTATCCAATTTAAGTGCAATTTAAACGTATGTAAACCCAAAATATTTCCTCAAACTCACCAGCCTGAGCATGGTGGTTTCTTCCAGTGTCCAACTGTCACTGAGAATAAAAATGGGATAAGCTGAATGCTGATATTTCAAAACGGGCTGTTCGCCTTCTTCTGACACAAACAAAGGCAACATCACACTCTTCATGCTGCTTTATATGTGACTGCTGCAGGCAGAGATTTGACTGAAATGTGGGAATCAATGACCAAAACAAAGACATGGCAGGATGAAGAGCATGTTTGTGTGTGTTTCCAGAGGAAAGGACCCAAGGAAGTATAATATTCTACACACGAGATGGCAGAGAGAGAAAAGACTTTGTGTGTGTGTGTGTGTGTGTGTGTGTGTGTGTGTGTGTGTGTGTGTGTGTCCTTCCTTCCCATCCCACACTATGCTGACACAGGTTCGGTACAAAGATCAACACACACAGACAAAGGACTAGTCTTAGATGTAAACAAACCACCTCATAACCTTAACTGCTTCAATTATGATCAGTTACTGATTAGAGCCATAATTCTTTTGTGTTACCTTTGTAGTAATCAGACTTTTCATGACAAAAACAAAAAATGTGTGTGAAGCAGAAATGGCAGCTAACAGGCACACAGATAGGCAGACAGGTTGTTTATTCCAGACTTCCAATCAGTCTAAATAAAGTTACCAACTTTCTAAGAATCATCCTATTGTGACTGCAGTTGTGTGTGTGTGTGTGTGTGTGTGCACGCGAGCATATGTGTGTGTGACCTCCAACAGGTTAAGTGTATGCCGTCAGTGCCTCAACATGAACAAAATGACCCTGTGTGACCTGCGACGCCCATCACCTCCTGTCTGTCTGGTTGGTCTTGTCCTGAACAACATGGATCAATGCTGCTCTCTTTCTCTGTTTCATTTCATCGATAACTATTAGTTTCTGTCTCTTTTCCCAAAGCAGATCACATCTGCTTTAAATTGTCTTATTTCCTCATTCCCTTTCAATTTTATATCACCCTCTCCTCTCCCATTTGTCATTCTTTTCATCGCTCCTTTCTTGTGTCATCACATCCAAAGATCAAAACTCTCACTTCTCTCTGTCCCTTCTCATTCTCCTTTACTTCACCTTGAATTGGTGAGCAATATGATCAATACTGATTAATGTAATTGATGATGATCTCAGACAAAAGTCAGCAATACTGGAAAGGGAACCTTCCTCAAACTCATTTGAGATTCCTACACATGAAATTAAACTTTAAATTAATGCTGCCTCTGGAATTGTCCAGGTTTGATTAAAATACTAAAAAAAAGCCTTCTCTTTAAATTGAAGTTTAATAGAATAGGTGACAGAAAAAAAAATACAACTGTACAGCTTTAATGTTCCCCATGTGTCTAAATGCTGTAACCTATACTCTGTGCATTATAATTGGTTTCATCTTGCTTTCTATCAGATGAGATTTCATGCAACAGAGGACTAGAGGGGAAGGAGACGTGGGCAGAATGCAGAAGTGAATCCTGGTGAGTTAATGATATATGCTTGAGCTGCACTGCAATGATTTCTTCTAAAGCACTCTGTAGGTAATACATACTAAATGCTGGACACGTTAACATGCACTCTTATGTACTTTCCACTAAACCCTTCAAGAATTAAAGTCCAGATTGCTAGTGACACAGCACATTGTTATGAACAAGACTGGAAGGAGGAATGAATGAATGACCCCATCTATAATATCAGCCTACTATGTTGCTGATCTTCAAGTGCCTGGCGTTTCTACTGCAAACAGCCGTGGTCATGCTAGGTTAGGCAATACACATCAGAACCAAAACTGCAGAACTGGGTCGAAGCAAAAATGCCACCAAGAATCCCGATCACGAAATCCTCCTGGGAATGCAACACAATGGGAATCTGCTTACGTCGACTGTGTGTGTGTGGACTTTGACATCTGACTCGGTTTGACCTTTACCCTGACAAGCTCCACTCACAGGAGTGCCTGTGTGGGCTGACCATTCACAAACAAAGGGGGTGAGCAGATTAATGACTATGTACGTGCGCACCGCTAATGTAATTCTGAGAAACAGAGACATAGAGAAAGCATTATGAGCAAAAGCATATGAGAAGCTAGTGAACTTTGCTGACGAATGTATGAAGGAGTGAGAGAATATTTTCTGTAGGTGACGATAGCTGGGAGTTTACTGCTCCTCCTTTCATCCACTTTTTACTTTTAACTCTTTTTGGGTAAGTCCAATTAAATACTCTCTTTTATTACCACTTGATTAAGTGGTGTAAAACTTTTACATTTGATAAGAGCTGGGGCTTATCACACAAACACATCACACATAATACCACTCAACTCCACCAGGCCCCACCATCAACACTTAGAAGAAGGAGAGGGAAGAGGGGCTGGAAAACTATGAGGAAAGAGAGAGAATGGGATACGGGGATGAGGAGGAGGAAATATTATTCTCTTGTCTTTGCACAACCACTTCACATTCCCTGGTGGGAGACAACAATGCAGCCCTAACCCAAACACATGATCTACTGCAGTCCACATGTACTCTCACAGGCAAAGTACGATCTAGACAGTTTAGTGGTTACACACTTCCTGGCCTAATCCCCAGTCATTTCTCTGATATGAAAACACTGCAATGATGAGAACCTTGCCCATCATGACCCACCCTCTCCTTAAGACCACATGGAAACGTTTCTGATAAATACATAAATGATTTTCCCCCAGGAAACTGATTAGCAGAGGTGGGAAGCACTGATAGTGATGGTTAAAATCCAAAAAGTGATTAGTTCTTTTCTTTCTCACACAGCTGGCAGAGGAAGCTTTCACACAGGAATTAATGAATGCACCTATTAATCAGGCTGTCAACTAACCTGATCACAAGTCATGATTCAGACTTTCCACCACAGCTAAACAATCTGTTGAGAGAAATCCTAATCAGCAAGTCCTCTGAAGGCTCTTTTCTGAATGTAAAAGGATGTTAACATACAGTAGTACCAGGGCTAAAAGAGTGTCTTATGAGACACAACCTCCTCAATGATATGCCACTTTTTTGGCACACCTTAAAAATGTAGAACCAGTATAAGAGCAATCAAGGAAATTCAGCTGAACTGTGGAATTCATTTAAGCTTAATGGCCAAAAAACGTTTGCACCACGCAGGATGCTTCATTGTTTCCCCACTGGCATCATCACTATGAAGGAGCAGATTTACCTGGCAAGTGATATTCACAAGAAGCACAGACTGGACCAGACCAGACCACTCTGGTCCCACCCTCCACTTCACAGTATGTATGTAGTGAAATCAAGGTGCTAACTGCAGTTTTCAGCCTACTTTCATTAGCCTGTGTCATAAGGGACTCCCATCCACCCACACACATACACTGTTCACGGCTAGCAAAGTGCAAATGTTGGCACTGAAACAATGGAATAATAAATCTGAGATCTACTGGAGTGAGAAATGTTTGAACACAGATTCTGTTAAGCTACTGTTGACTGCAAACAAAGAAAAAGTACAGTTTTGGTGATTCCAGACAGTGGTATGGTAGCTGGACACTGGGTGGCCCTAAGAGCGACCAAATGCTTATAAACCTGCATATTTTCCAGCGAACCAAGCTATTAAAAGCAGACATATCTCCTCTCTCCCACACTGTATGTGGACCCTGATCCATGCAGTCGGTGCACCGCTGAGGGCTCCCAGGTGGTGCCCCCCTCCCTTTTTGTGCCAACATCCTAATGAGTTTCATGTGAGAAGCATTAAAACGACTGCTACAGTAGACCAGTGAATTTGAGCTGGAGCTGGCAGAGTGGCCAAATCAAGTTTTAGAGAGATCACTCACACAAACAAAAACCTTGAACAAGACATGGTCTGTTGGTGGCGCTAGCTGTAAAGCCAGGGCATCACTATTGCTATAAATGTCAAACCGGAGGCGTATAGCACAGCTGCATCTTAAAACAAGTTTCCATTAGCTTTAGGACTCAGCTGTGGAAGTAGTCACTTAAAAGTTACTGTACATGCAACTCATGGTCAACATAAACACACACATATCACCTGACCGGTTGCTGATATCATCTAATTTTACAGCAGAAGCTATCATATGCAAACACAGAAGCTTGCAGACACCTAAAAGTAGGATGGCACCTACTTTTAACTCTGCTAGAATGAAATGTTGTCAAGGATTGAATCAAGAAAAATGTCATCCATTTTGGCCCTTAACAAGTAAACAATGACACTCCATGAATTTCAAAATACCAGTGCATTTATTTTTCTACACTTGTCTGATAAAAATAAGAAGAGGCATCATATCTGAATGTTTCCCTCTGTCTCTCTCTGTGTCATTGCTGTTTGTTGGTACTCACTCCCACTGTATTTGTTGTGGGCCCAGCATTCCACAGGCCAGAGTTGCGTAATGACACACAGAGACAGGGAGCTAATTCACAGACACTGAATTCATTCAGCAAATGAGTATGAATCAACAGCAAGCAGCAACAGTCTGAAGCAGTTTAAATGTAGGTTGATCACAGACTGCAAACACAAAGGGTTATGGCACAATAAGCTCTGCTGCAGAATGCAGCAGTGGCACAAGGCCCATTAATACAGGTAAGGTGACTGGAGTACAGGTCAAAGGACACACACAGTGACGCAACTTCTAAATCTTTTCCTCCCCAGTGCATCTGGGTGTAAACTCAACAACATGGTAGAGGGAGAGAGAAATGGCTAAGAGCAAATAATCAGACACAAAAAATCAAAAGGGAATGAAAACAAAAAAATATATATAGGATGAAAAAAACAATATGGTCAAAGGAGATACTGCACAGATAGTTATTACCCTAGAAACAAAAAGATTATGTTCAAAACAGGAACAAATGTGGAGTCACAGACAGACACACTGCAATCCAGTCCCCAAAATGTCACAAACTAACTCTGTACGACTACTGAGCCATAAGCTTCTTTATTCATTTGTTGTGATGGATGTCTCCTCTCATTTGATATTTTCCATTTTAACTGTCATTCAGTTTTCAGAAAGCAGGAAGGCTGGTGAATCTGTGCACTGACAGTACAAAGAGGGAGCTTGTTAGAGAGCAGAGCTTGTGTTCCTATTCAACCCGACTTACAGTATAGCCATTCAAAATCGGTGTCTGGTTCTCTGCCACCCTTTATCATTTTCCCACTTAACATATCTGCATATGGTTGTGAATGTGGAGCAAGAAAACTAGGGAGCATTTTTGTGATCATTTTAGTGGTCCATCATTGTATTTAAACCCCTGAATCCACTATGCTGAATTGTTCCTGAGCAAGATGTTGAATCACTACCAGCTTATAGTCACCGATCCTAACCCCTGCTTTCTCTGGAGGAGGACAAATGAAAAGACACATTCCCTTCATGCATGAATCCCTGCAGCAGGAAGCGTATTTGACTGAACTGGCCCTTTAAATTTTGGAGCCGATATGGATGAACCAACAGCTCGGTGTTTCTGCCCAGTCTGTGCACTTGTTGGCGTTGAGTAGAAGAAACCTGGCACTTGCTTGCTTTGCCAGCATCAACATTTATCAAACCACAATAAAGGCAGAAGCCTACCCTGGCACCGCGTTCTGCGTAAAACACCAGAGCCGAGGAGAGGCTCACCAAAGGAACACAAAGTCAGGTTTCACTTTGGGTCCGACTGTGCTTTGTGCTTAACATTGCCAGCACTTAACGTGCATCATTTTGGGCACACTGTTTTTGCTGTGCATGCAAATGCTACTAAAGTTGCAGGGGCTTCTGTCCTCTGTTAGTTATCATCAGGGGTGCCGTGAATGATGAAGCCACCTAAAACGCATTTTATTTGCATATTAACACACTGCTATTATCGTGAAGTAAGTCCTCCAACTAATAAAAGAAGAAACCCGTTGTTCCCCCCCCCCCTAAACTGGGACTGCACTCAAACACAAATATATTGTCAAACATATTGCCAGTTTTCTTTAGCCTACCTTGTCCTTGGGAGTTATACGCGCCTTCCCGTTCGCCTAAGATCGCTGCCCAGGAGGCTCCAGAGAGCAGGCACAGCACCGGGAGCAGGATCAACATCGCGACGCCAGGACTCATCCTGACTGGGCTCCTGCTCTGGTCCAGAAAGGGGGAGTGGAGGTCCGAACTGAATCCAACACCAAAGTCGAAGACTCGTGGTTTCAGCTGTGATGCATGCTGATTCTAATCTTGTCTTCGCTGGTTTCTCTGAGTTCAAAAGGTCGCAGAGTTAGGTCCAAGGCTATGATAAATAAGTTGATTATTTATAAAGGAAATATATGCTTCTATAATATATTGTCTGTTATTCGGTTACAGATTACTCCTTTCCTTTCAGTCTGCACAAAAGCGCACTGAAGTACGTGCACCCGTTCAGCGTAAATGTGAGGGCTGTATTATCTACTAAAGACAAACAACATGCTGAAGAGCAGACGACACATTATTCTAATTATATTTGTGGTGTATTTCCGCTCAAAACTGTGTCAAAGTAATCCAAAAGTAGCGTCCTGTCGTTTAGGAATAATGTCCAGTGTCCTGGGCTATATAATAAGCTGAAGCCTCGCTCTTTCCATCGGTGTCGCCGAGCCTGTCCCAAACAAACACACCGCCGCTCGTCTGCAAATTAAAATAAAATTGTATAACAATGAAATTTTAAATTAAAGCAATAAAATCACGTTTAAATAGCGAAGAAAATAAATGACGGTGTCGGCGAGGCTCGAGTACAGTGATATTGACGGTGACATGGAGGTTGGTGACCAGCACGAGGATACACTGCTATAGTGCACGAGCCCTGACTGTCTGAGTGAAGCCCGGCGTCTCGCGCCCCGCCCTATGATGTGGGGAGGGGACGACAGGTAAGAGGATGATGTCACGGGGACAGGTCAGGTGTGCGCCTCGTTTCCTCAGGGAGTGTTATCAAACTTCTGAACACTGAGAGCTTTTGGGGAAATTCTTTAAGGATTTATTTCATAGGATGTAAATGACTGGCAGTGGGGTCAAGGGATAATCACGGGTTTCATGTGACCACTAATTCCCTATTGTAGAACTGTCTGCCCTGCCATACAATGAGATAAAAGCCTTTAGCGGTTAAGGTGAAACCGGTCATTACAATAGCCTAGCCCTAAAACCTGGGGGAGGCATGCAACACATTCTCCTGAACTAAAACCGAGGTCAGCCTATCTACTGTGTGATTAGTTGAAAAAAAGCCAGGTTGTAGACAAAATGTGGATTTTTTTTTTGTTTGTTTGTATTGGCAGACAATTTAATTCTCAATATGTTACTGTCTCAACATTCAGCCAATATTAGTTTATTTCAGATATATAATATTTTTATGTTTTCCACTGTAAATCTTGACAGTGTGCCTTCTATGCTGAGTTTGAGACTTGGCTCTCAAATATCAATGCCAGTCTTGGCTTTAAAAAGCCGAATGAGCTCTTTCATTTGTCCTCTTATTCCCAGTAGGATCAGCCTGATGAAATTATTTATGATTTCTTTTTTATGAGTTTTGCTGAAATAACAATGAAAATCATAGCATCATCATTTCCAGTCATTATAGTCTTTTAAAGAGTGTGATTGTTCTCTTTGCTGATGTAGCTCTGATGTGGTCTGGCTTCCTTAATCCACCTGTCAGTTATCTGAATCACCAGGGGGGCAGAGCTTCCAAAGTATCCATCCCACCATCCATCCATTTTCTTCCGTTTATCCGGGACCGGGTCGCGGGGGCAGCAGTCTAAGCAAAGATGCCCAGACTTCCCTCTCTCCAGACACTTCCTCCAGGTTCTCCGGGGGAATGC
>NW_018127984.1:64660-79458 GCF_001952655.1 Monopterus albus
GCCCCAGTGCACGCTGGAGGTCCTGGTTTGATAAGGCCAACAGGACAACGTCGTCTGCAAAAAGCAGAGACGAGATCCTGTGGTCCCCAAACCTGACTCCCTCCGGCCCCTGGCTGCGCCTAGAAATTCTGTCCATAAAAATAATGAACAGAACCGGTGACAAAGGGCAGCCCTGCCGGAGTCCAACATGCACTGGAAACAAGTCTGACTTACTGCCGGCGATGCGAACCAAGCTCCTGCTCCGGTCGTACAGGGACCGGACGGCCCTTAGCAAAGGGCCCCGGACCCCGTACTCCCGGAGCACCCTCCACAGGGTGCTGCGAGGGACACGGTCGAATGCCTTTTCCAGATCCACGAAACACATGTGGACTGGTTGGGAAAACTCCCATGAACCCTCCGCCACCCTGAAGAGGGCATAGAGCTGGTCCAGTGTTCCACAGCCAGGATGAAAACCGCATTGTTCCTCCTGAATCCGAGCTTCCAAAGTAAAGATGATTAAATAGTAGATGTGAGGTCAATGGCATGCAGGCCTTAGCCACACTAATAATCCATAGCAGTTGTTTTCTGTCATGTGCTGTTCATTTGTCTTGACATAAAAAGTACTGTGATTTAAGGAGGTGATGGCCCACACTTATTTGAAAGGCAGTAAACCACAGCCTCCCCCAGTTTTGGAGCTGCTCAAGCCTGTTTTGTCTTTTTAATATTTTTTATTGATTGCAGTGCAATCATAACTGCAACACTGAAAACACACACACTCTCTCTCCCTCCCTCTTTCTCCCAAAAAGAAAGCGGCTTGGCTGGCAGTGCTGCTGACCGATTTCACGGAGCGGGGTTGTAGACATGTACCCCAGCACAGGGACAAAAGGGAGGGGTCACAGAGCAGCCTGGATTATAGGATTTTGTAGACAACAAGGGAGAAGGAGGAGGAGGGACAAGGGTCAGAGGTGAGAAAGTGATGATAAAGAAAAGCCAAATGGAGCTAAGAAGTGACTGGCGCCATCGCTAATCGAGCCTGAGTAATCTCACACTGCGTGTCTCATCTTTACACAGCCAATGACTTCTGAATGAATAAACATCACTCAGTGTCACAATAGATGTCTTAATCAGTGACAGCTGCAGCAGCTATTGGAGCTGAGGACACTAGTACACCCCATCTCGCCTTCGCTTGTGAATATAGGGTGGCAAGCAATTTTATCACCGTCAGTATCGAGGTCCAGAGTCATGTCTGGGCCTGTGACTGTTTAGATTGACTGCAGCCCATCTTGGATAAAAACAGCCAGATAGGATGTTGACATTTAGATTCATATGGATATCATTGGTGCAAATCCACTGAGCTTTGTTTAGCCACTACCCCGATCTGGACAGGTGAAGCAAGTACTACACCCCTGTAAAAGCTGTACTGAAAAATTTAGACAGCAAACCCATATCAACTGGAAGATTTCTTCCAGATATTTTTAAATAAGGCAGTAAAATAAACTGACATAGATTAATTGAAGCTTTCAAAAAAAAAAAATGCATAAATTGGCTGTACACATTGGCACAAATTAACCAGAAGCACCAACCACAGAGGAGCAAGGACTTAAAGGGATTGCCATGGTTGCTTATCTGTCCCGGCACATTAATATTCAAACCCTGATGTAAGAACGCTGCAAGCCGTGACCCTGCACTCCTTTGGTTAATGTGAGTATGTCAGTGTGCATGCCTGGTTATGCAGCATCACAATGTGTGTTTGCAAGTGTACAGTGCACATATTTGTACAAATTTTGCAGGTCAGACAAGACCAGACACTGAGTTAAGACAAAAATTTGACGTGCGAATTGTACATTTGCAAGTCTGTATATATCTGTGACTAATGGTCGGGGACCACTGGTGGAGGCTAGAGGGGTTGTTACCAGGAGGATGACAGAAAGGAAAGTCAGACAGAGGACAGGGACAGAGAGAGACAGACAAGCCACCTCCTCCAGCAAATGTAATCATATGGCTCAGAGTCACTGAGCAAGCAGCTCCTTGATCAGCCAGGAACACACAGACACACACACTCCTGCCTGTGACATTGGCCTTTCCTTGGACATGAGAGCAATGACTTTGTTCACAAAGTTGAGAAATGTAGTTTGTTGTCAAGTCTGTCCATTAAATCTGTGATTGATTGCCTGGTAAGTCGTGCTTCTTTAATTCTGTTACATGCCAATTAATCCTGGTGTAGGTGTGTTTGGGTGGGGGGGGTCACAAATGGATGGGGACATCTGCCCTAAGGAGCAGACGGGCCACATGCACTCTCACACATGCAGAAACACTCACATAGTTAACAGCTTTCATTTCCCTAATTAAACCTAAGATGCAGCGTATCCTAGTTCTCTGTCTCACTCTCTGCACCCTCTAACCTCTCTCACCTCCAAATCCCTGTTTCCCTTCATACTTTACACCTCCCATGCTGCATCTGGGCATATTTCCCCCTCCCTCTGTCTAAATTTATCAATCAAGCTGTCAGTCGAAAGGAACACAAATCCTTTGCTGAATGAAAGCATTTCACCCAGAATGTCTGACTTAAACAGATTACAAGACAAGAATGGGGTCAAGCCCCACCTTGTGTGATATCCACTACTTGTGTTTGTATCGTAACTGGCTGGTTGCCAACTGATTTACCACCCTATATTTCGCCTGCTGAGGAGGAAATGGAACAAACAGCCCACAACCTTTTCCACTAATCCCCCAACAATGGATTCTGCTGTTATATTCAGGGGGGACTAAGGCAGTGGGTCTGAATTGTTCTGTACTGAGCACAGGTAAAGGTCTGGAAATTTGGATTTGTTCTCCAGTTAAGCATTTGATTGACTTCCTGTGACTGCATGTATTTTCTATCCAGGTTTTTCAACATACACATGCATTTTAAGTTGATACAAGGAAGTTTGTAAAGTAAATAATGTGAGCTCACGAAGTGGATGATAGAAAGGTAAACTGGTGAATCTTCATATATTAGGAAATATGTGAAACCAATTCAGCTACTCCAGCTCAGAAAGGTGATGTTGAGACTGCCCGCCTGCTGTCTTTGGAAAAGGGTGAAATACAACTAACAGAGAACTGAAATCAAAAGATGAAGTAGCTCAGTGGTAAAGCACATGCTTTGTATGTATGAGATTCTGGTTTCAATCTTCTTATCAAGGCTATGCTGTCCTTTGGGAACAAAATGTTCAATGTTTTACATAAAGGTTTACACCAACAAATGCACTTTAACCTTGGGCTGTGTCTCAGGTGAATGAATCCAAAAGAAGGAGCTCTGCCTGCAACCAAACTTTGGTACAAAGGGGATGTAGCTCAGTGGTAGAGCGTATGCTTCGCATGTATAATGTCCTGGGTTCAATCCCCAGCATCTCCAATTCTTATCCACATGAGAGTGGGTAAGTCATAGCACTGTACAACAATCTCATGTAGCGTTTGTGGTTGTTTTAATATTGTTTCAGTCTCAGTAAAAGCGTCGTAGTGGGTCAAACATTATCATATGTTTACCGCCACTTCTTTAGTGCAGTCATGGGGGAGAACTGTGCTATCTGTCCCTCTGCTGTGAATTAAAGATGTTCAAACAATGCTAACTAATTAATTATTTATGTCAGACACACACTCACACAACCAAGATATAATCAAACATAGATGAATGCACATATGCTGTACTCATAGACACACACATATCCTATTAAAACCCATTTTTAATTAAAGGGATCACTTCAGCTATAATTAGCCTGCATGTCTGTGGTGCAGCCATTCTTTGGTGTGAACTGAAATATAATCATTAGTCTCATCCTTCGGAGAACCACAAAGGGCTTCATACGACACACATGCTATTCAACAGTGAATGATCATCTAGACTGAAAACTGCCAAATCCAATCATCTAATGCAGTGAATCCCAACCAAAGGTTCTTATACCTGCCGAGGTTCCTCTGCATTTGCCAAAGGAACTTTGCAAAGCTTGTGGAGTAGCTCGCATCATTTTACTAAACTGAAATTACACTGAAAGTTCAACTCTATGAAAAAATATTACAGAGGTGTCCTCCATTAAATCCATTTGTTATAAGTTTATCTGGTCACACTCACTTTCATATGTGTTTGATACATTTGATTGGAGAAAATATTTCCAAATTGATAATTATTTTTCTCAGGGCAAGACTTGCAGCAAATACTGCTACAAATCCAAAGACCTACATCCTGTTGTGGCTATGATGAACAAACAGTGATGAATATAATTATCCAGAATCAGTCTCCTTATGGCAAAGAAAGGCCAAATGTAATTACCCACTGTTGCTCTAACCTAATTCCTTATTTGTGACCTTCTGGTACATTGATTCCTCAGCAGATGGTGCTATCAATTATTGAGCCAGTGAATAAGACTCTGCCCTCAATCACATTAAGTAGATTATGCTAATATCAGCTCCCTTATGATCCAGACTAAGTTTCTTAGATCAGCATCATGATGCACAACCTCGATGCCACCTCCTTCACTCTTAGGATCTGTCCATCTCCCCCGAGTTTTTAACTCTTTAACATCCCCTCAGTGTGTTAGTGTGAGTTAATGTGTGCATTTTTCAAATCTGACATAAATACACTATGCATTTAGCTCTCTGAACATTATCCTACCATGACGCCATCACTGCCAGTGTACTCGGCGTTCCACCCAACCTCAAGTAAATATCCCCCTAATCCTACTAACCCAGTCTAACTGTGCGAAGAAGCAGAGAGAGTAGGAGAGAGCCCGAGGCGAGTATGACATTGTACCCCTTCACCTCGCTGAGGTCTAATTGAAGAAACTAGTGCTCAGTGCAAAGTGAAGCGCCTTGGTGCACTGTGACATTAATACATGACTAGACAGCATGTAAATCTGAGAAACAGGGTTTTAAATGTGGTAGTGCAGAGCAAGAGGAAGCAAATATAAACACCAGCTTACATTATGTTTAAGTTAAGGTGCTTACATGATGAACCAATCAAACCTATGGTTGCACTCCAGCAACCAGCAAAACACCATCAGTATGATTTCACAACTGATTTACTGACATCAAATGAATAAGTCTTTTGGGAAGTAGTCACTTTACACTTCTGTTAACTAAATATTATACTTGTAAATTAGGATCACACTCAATGACAAGAAACCACTTTATTCTGTGAGAACAGACTGTTTCCAGCTACCTGATCTTCATCAGTGTCACAATCTCATGCTACAACTGCTTCTTGAAATACTGCAAACAGGTGAAATCTCTTCAGTTAATTAGCCTGCACCTTGTTGAGTATTCATGAATGAAGCAAAATGAATTCTTAGAACATAAGTAAAAGTTAAAAAAAAGTGGGTGAATTATAACACATTAGACAAATATTAAGGACAGAGGATGTAGCTCAGTGGTAGAGTACATGCATTGCATGTATGAGGTCCTAAGTTTAATCCTATCTCCGTTGTTCTCTGGGCTGCTCCAATTATAGTTATCTGGTTGATATGTCATGTACTGCTGTGTTTAATATAACTTCCACTTCCTCTGAGGCTTCATCATGTCAAAAATTATAAGAGGTGTTGGAACAGAACAATGTAAAATCTCACAAAGTGAAAGATCAGGAGCTGAATAAGTGGAGTTGTCAAATTCATTATGCCTAAATATATTTTTTATTTCATTTTTTTATATAGACCCATAAGACTGATTATATCCTGCTGCCTACATGTACGATATTGGTGCCTTTTTGAATGCTGATACATTAAAAAGGCCATTATTTGTCTTTACATGAAATGGGTTTGAGCACACTGTCACTTTCAGCTCTGTCCTAAGCACTCAGTTTGCTTCATTCCTAATTACTCAACCAGGTGCAGGCTAATTAACACAAGTGCAGTGTTTAAAGAAGCAGTTGTAGTGTGATGCTGATGAAGGCTGCATGGCTGGAAACATCTTCCTGCAAAATGAAGTTATTTCTTGTCACTGAATGTGATCCTAATTTACAATTACTGGCTAATGCTACCAGGATAGCACATCACTGTCTCCTGGAATATAAACAGAGAAGTTTTGTGCTTGTATAAGGGCAGAGACAACCTGAGAATGTCTGTGGTTTAGTAACCCATGTTGTTACCACTTTTAGGCAATTTATATGTAGAGTTTATACCTAAGTTAGTGAGTTTACACTGATGGCTTTAGTAATGGTAAAACCTGTTTTCAAAAAGACTTGCAACTCTGCCAACTGTTTACTTAAACATCTTCTTTATTATATTTAGATAGAATCTAATGTTCTGAGCCCAAACTAGCTCTTCATCAGGTACTTCACTTGCAGAGCTACTAGCATGGCTGCAGACTGGCTTCGTTGACCTTTGGAAGAACATGTTGAGTTTGACACCGTATTAGAAATGACTTTACTTTTTGTATTAGTTATTGGCCCAACATTAATAAGCTCAGACTCTTTACATATACTTTCTTTCATGGGGTTTTAACTATTGAAATAGTTATATTTAACTCAGCACACATTGAGTTAATATGCTGGATTAATTACACAGCAGCCTGTGTTGAAAGGATAAGAGATAAGTATGTAGAAGAAAAAGATCAATTTATTCAGTTGATTCAGTGGTTGATTACACAGATTATACTGCACTACAGATCACTGATGAAATAATTCCCTGTGTCTGTGTGGCTGTCTGCATTTATAATAATCATCAGTCTGAAATGGTGAAGACTAAGAATGTACTGTAAATATAATTCATACACAGTCATTCAGTGGCAATAATCCTTATACAGCAGACTTTTTAATCTTCTTTACTTTAGGTTAAATGCTTGTGAACTCAGGTTGCATTAATCCTTACATGTACAATGCACACATATGCTGGATGGAATTAAAATGAGCAAAATATAAAGTATTTTCTACTTGTGTATGAGTTTGTCCTTTGTCACCTTCCAGGAACCCTTCACAATGTATCATATGTATCTTAGCAAATGAACAAGTCATCATCCAACTTGTCCCTTAAATTGTCATCTGCTAAAATAAAATTAATTTGGCTGCATTTCAGTTGGCTCTATTTTGCACAATAAAATTCAAGGCATTCTGGTCAAATCTGAAAGCTGGCAATGACAAATGGAATTATATGTAACCAGCCACAATAAATTTTTTATAGTACCAACATCTGACTGCAGTTTGTGCTCTTTAATAATTTGCTGCCTTTGCAAATGAGCTTCATGACAAGCCATTACCAGCTCTTACAGTGATTTAAGGAAAAAAAAGTTTATTTCCTTGATTTCAGACCTGACTGACTGCAACTTATCGAGGTTCTGGTATTGCAATCAACACAAATAAATGTAGCCCAGCGTGTGAAGCTGTTACTGTACAATGAAGATAACTGTTTGACAGTAACTTCCAGTAGCTGCTTGTGTTAGTGATAGTTATTTCTGCTGCATTGTGATGACAGATTATCTGCCCTAACATCAAGACTGAAAAGATTGTTTAAGACAGTGTCAAAAGAAATTCTGTTGTTTCCCTTCACTGTGTGAAAAGGTAATTTCTCAGGGGTCAATTTAATCTGACAAACCTGAGTGCTGGTGAAACCCTTTTGGCAAAACCATCAAATATCAATCTGTTCAGGAGAAGGGGGGGGGAATGTGCATGAAAACCATTAGTAAATGTCACAACATATTACATCAGTTTAGCCACTCCTGTGAATATCTCCACCAGAGCTAGATAGATAGATAGATAGATAGATAGATAGATAGATAGATGTCATTACCTGGAATAAATTCATCTATAAAAGAGAGAAAATGTTGTTTTGATATGTAAGGCCTTTTATTCCTGATATTGGTCACACCAAATTATCATTTCCCATCTTATTTATCTACCCTAGTTACAGTATGCTTACATCTATACACTCCCCAGTATTCCAGCTCCTGTTTCTTTACATCTTCATCCCTTCCTCCATCTCTTCTCCAAACACTCCCAAGCTTCCCCTTTGAGCTCCTTCAACTCCCTGAAGACAGACAGACAGGCTGTGGGGGTGGGGTGGTGGTGGTGGTACTGATGGGGGATGGAGGATAGGGTGCAAAAAACAGTGTTCCCAGAATGTCAGCACCCACACATGTGCACATCAACTTACATACATGGTCACACACACACACACACACACACACTGGAGAACCAGCTTTATAACTGTCATACCCACTGACACACAAACACACGCTAACACTTGCAGACAATTGCTGCCAGTCTATTCACCCAAAACCTCCTCTGAGGCCCCTCTGTGGTTTAATTGGAGTAATTATATTTGCATAAGCCTGTCCTCTCTCTCTCTCTCTCTCTCTCTCTCTCTCTCTCTCTCTCACACACACACACATCTGACAAGTTTTAATAGGCAGCATAATTGAATATGGCTTTCCCACTTGTGCCCTGAAGGGTCTATCTGTATATTTTGCAAAAGATCAGCTCTCCATACGTTTACTTAGTCAAACAGTAGCACATTTGCCTCTAGCTCAAATGTTAATTATAGATTTCAGGGGTTAATGGCATGAAGAGGTGACAAAGAAAAAAAAACTGCAGTGGAAGATAATCCACTTGATGGTTTTGACCTGCTAACAAAGTTGTTACTGTACCTTTTTTCATGCATGAATACACAACTCTTAAAAAAAGAAACGGAAAACAGCAAAAATGAATGGAAGACTTAAAATGAAAAATCAACTTGACATTTTCCCCAAGTGTATTTTTACCCCTAATTATTACTAGGTTACAGCTTAATAAGTGAGACTGAATGAGTGTCTGATACTTGTTCAGAATGAATAGTTACAAGGGGAGCACTACTACCAGCAAAGCAAAGCAGCTGATTAAAGTGGAGACATTTGGTTGTGTTCTTTACAGCTGTGGTAATTGGAAGAACCCTTCAGGTGGTCCATTAAAAATGATTTATTCCCGGTCAGAGGATGAGGGGTGCAGGGGGAGTTTGCCTTTTTCAGATATCTACAATGTAATTTGACTAGTGAAATCTTAATTTGTGATATCCAGAAAGTTAATTTGGATATCTTTTAAATGTGCCAAATTGTATCTGTAACTGAAATTATGACTAATCAAAATCCTGTTAAAAATATCTTTAACTTGAATTTTGATTAGTCAAAGAGGAATTCTTACAAGTCAAAATGTAATTGCAGAGATCTCAAATTGAAGTTTTCACTAGTCATAAATACATTGCAGATATCTTAAATGTAAATCCTGTCCACCTATTTAGTGTTAAAAGGGCTTGCCGTAGGTGAGTGAAACTAGCCAGGTGGCCTAAATCAGCCACTGATTGGCAGTGCTGAAGCTGGGGAGAGTGAGATGGTGAAAACCCAGAAGTTCTTTTCAAAATAAGAGTCTCCAACAGGGCATCACAGGCGGAACATGACACACTCGACAGCTCCAGGGCAGGTAGGACAGGCACATCAGTCAGTAACTCAAAATGAGAAAAGATTAATCAGACTTTACAGTATTTTACCATTTCTTTGAAAACAATTGTTAAAAATCGACTGTATGTTTATAGCAGTGTATATGTTCATTTAAAAAAAAAAATTCATACAAATTACCTTTTTATTCCAGCAAGACAACAAAATACCATTGAGAAAAGAGAATGAACCCTGTTCTTCTACACCACAGAGTGATTTGAAATTTGAAATCTCTAGCAGTAGGCACTTCATTTTTACACCTCTTTTTTGTTGCTTCCTTAATATACCACCCTTCACCCCACTGTCTCTCTTTCACTCTCTTTGATTTCTGAACTCGCCCTACGCTATCATTCCATCCCCTCTGTTACTCCTCCACATTTTCCACACATTTTCACACACACCAAATCCCTCGCCTAAAAATTAAATCTGATATTTCTCCTCTCTCTCTCTGGATGAGGGTCTCTGAGTCTTTTGTTCATCCACCCGCTCATGTGGCCTCCTCACGTTGCCACAGCAACCGCCGTATACATACTGTTGCTCCAGGAGAGAAATCGAGATGGGAAAGAGAAATTGGACACAGAGAGATAAGAGACAGAGAAAGAGGCTGGGAGGGATGAGATGGAGAGAGAATAAGGGGAGACAGTAAGAAAAAGCAGAAAGGACAACCGGTTGTAGAAATATGGAGTGATGTAAAAGAAAGAAAGGGAGAGAGAGGAGGAGAAAATAGAGATCAAATGGAAAGGGATAAAAAAATGCAGGTCAAAGTAAAGTATTTCTATCCCTCAGTTGGGATTATTCTCCTCTGAATGAACTAACTCTCTAATACAACCACAAGACAAATCCATAGAGAAATCTATAGAGAAGATATGTCAGGCTGTGTTGAATGTTGGGACAGGGGCACCATTTTGGGAGGTATGTGCTATACGTGCCTGCAAACATTTTTGTTTTGTTTGGCTAAAAAGTTGATTAAAGCATTTAGATCTCACTTTACTGACTGTGGTAATTCAGAATGGATAACCTTAGCTGACTGTAACAGATAGCAAACCTAGAGGATCCCGTTGATAAGAGCGACAGACTGAAAAATGACTCTGCACCCTGTTCTCAGCTCTCGTTTTGGGAGCTAACACTAGCTATTAGTTGTTGACAGATAACATAAACACTGCAGATTAGTCCATTTTTGTCCTGCCTGTGCTCAAATTGAACACTAAAATGAATGTTTGGATGCAGTTGAAGCTACCATATGCAGCTGTATGGGATAGTATTTATCTATTTAAATTAACTTATAGATCTAGGTAGTATATAGTGCATTTACCCAAAATTTAACATGGTGTGATAACGACTTCTCATTTTCTGTTTGTTTAACAGAAGATCAGATTTTTTTAAAGCACAGGAAAGCTTTGATCTAACCTAATCTGTAAATCATCCTGTGTCTAATATCTTTAATCCAGGAACTTAAATCTTACTGTACTGGAAAATGCTCTGGGTCTGATCATCAGCAAAATATATAAATAGAGTGGGAAATTTTATTGCAGTGAGAATGCAAATTGTCAGCACAAACAAGGCAGAGACAAATTCCTTCTTTCCCACCTGACATAGAAAGTCCCATCCATCCATCCATTTTCTAAACCGCTTAGTCCCAAACGAGGTCACGGGGCGCTGGAGCCAATACATAGAAAGTCATAACTTATAATTATACTTTGATGTTATCTAATTACTCCGGCTTCCTCCCACAGTTCAAAGACATGCAGCTTAAGATGACTGGTGACTCTAAAGTGCTCATACGAGTGAGTGTGTGTGTGGTTGTTTGTCTTTAAGTGTCAGCTCTGTGATAGACTGGTGACCTGTCCAGGGTGTACCCCGCCTCTCGCCCAGTGTCAGCTGGGAGATGCTCCAGGAACAGAAAACAAAAAATGGGCCCAAAATAGAATGATGTTGAGTAAGAAATAGGTTGAGAAAGAGAAACAAGAGAGACACACAAAGAGACAATAAATACCACCATCCTCATCCAGGCAGCATCTTTCTCCACCCAGTTGTCTGTGTTTGCTGTATTAAAGACCCCATAGGAATCCAAAGCCCGCAGACAAGCAACCATCTGCCATTCTGGCTCTGGTCCAACTCTGCAGTGTAGAGTCAAGATGGTGCCCAGTCACACACACACTCAAATGAATGGGATGTGTAACTCACAGTCAAACAAGACATGTTTTATAACAGATCGAGACACACAGACTGCAAAAACTTTAACACAGACAAATTATTTGCAAGTGGCTCATCTAGAGAGAGAAGTCAGTGCATTTAAACTGGAGCTAAGAGCACGCATTGGGCACAGTGAGGCCTACTCTAAGAGAGATCTAATTGCACTATATCTTAAAGAAAAGTTGTTTTGTGTAAGTTCAGATGTCTTAGTTATAAATGTTCTGGCTCTGCAAAGAAGACCGCCATCAATAGTAACCACAGTCTACTGTACACTGTAGCACTTACAGAAGACACGACATATAATGAGATGCCTTTAGGCTGCAGCAAAATCTTTCTGCCGTTAAGAAATTGGTCACAAGGTGAGTGCTAACATTTCTTTGGTAAAGATGAAGTGGCATCCATTGACTGGCCTGTGGAGTTGGTGGCAGTCTGTACATATGACTGGTGACCTGCTTATATGAAAACTGATTGGCTGAGTTGAAAGCTGATTAAGGAATGATGAAGAGAGGGCAGGGAGGAGAGATGGAAAGAGGTAGTACAGCTATCAGGATCATAGCGATTAACCATGCCAAATGCACACACACATACACACACACAGAACCCTAGAAGGATCATGACACACCACTCTGAGCTCAAGCTAGGGCTGAAACATTGAGACTCACTGGCATCATTCCATTTCACAACACACTCGCAGACGGTCTACTGGCAGTTCTTTGTTATAATAATCTCTACTCCCTCTCATGCATATACATACCCATATGCTAAGAGGCCACCAGAATGTACCTCTATGTAAAATGAAACTGTACAGAAATTCCTCCTGAAAAAAACTGAACAAGTATAAAAAAATAGGAACAGTGGAAGAGTACCTTGAAGTCAAGAAAGGATGGAAGGAAAGAAAATATGACAGGCCTAAAATGAAGTGATGTGTGAAGAACTGAAATGACTGTAAATGAGTTAGTCAAATGACTGAAAGGATTACTCAGCTGACGTGTAAGCAAGCAGCCGCAGGGCTTTGGTAGGTTGAACGCTTGAATGTTTGCAGTGATTGTTAAGAGACTATTGTGGTGTTACTCGTGGTTGCATGGTTGGTACCAAGTGGTTATTTCCTTTGTTTAATAATTGATTTGTCTTTTAGAATCAGTAGCATTTATGAAGAATAGCTTTGGGCTTCTGTCTCTCATCATGGAGCTCTGTATTTTCTTCTGTACAAATGGTGACTAAGTAAAGTGTGTTTATTAGTGGACGCACACTTACATCTGGCCAATTTGAGTTCAACTTTGGTGAACTTTGACACTCAAATTTGCACTTCAGTGCTGATCTTGCAGTGGACAGATGTCTCTTAAGAGCTATTGCCCAAGATCCTTTTAACCACTATCAGAGTGCAGACTGCACCACAAAAGAGCAGTGCAAATACATGCAAAAGCATAATTCTCCAAATTCAGAAAAGTACAACAAGGGGAAACCATTTACTTATTTAGCAGAACAAAACATCCCAAATTTACCTTTATCCTGTTTCCTGTGCAACATTATATACATTTAATTTTACAGTAATACTGTTAATAATTCTGCCTGTTTGAGTTTTGACTTCTCACTTGTGATATTGGGCCTATGTCTGTTTGTACCAGGTCAGAGGAATTACATGTGTCCCAGTATCTATATAGAGCACAGATTACATGTGATTACACACAAACATGTGTATCTTTGTAATCCCAACATCACCCTCCACATGTGAAAGTCAGCATATTTTAATTGTTTGTCTTATCACTCACAATGAAATAGGTTAGTATAGAGAACTTATGCACCTTAATAATTTGTGTGTGTGTGTGTGTGTGTGTGTGTGTGTGTGTGTGTGTGTGTGTGTGTGTGTGTGTAGATACACTGAAGCCACAATCCATGCAAAAGCAATAGTATGTTAAGTGAGTTCAGTTCTCACCTATGGTCATGAGCTTTGGGTCATGACCAAAAGGGCAAGATCCCGAATACAGGAAGCCGAAATGAGCTTTCTCCGCAAGGTGGTGGGGTGCTCCCTTAGAGATAGGGTGAGGAGCTCGGTCACCCGGGAGGAGCTCAGAGTATAACCGTTTCGGATGCCTCCTGGACGCCTGCCTACGGAGGTGTTCTGGGCATGTCCCACCAGGAGGAGGCCCCAGGGAAGACCCAGGACACGCTGGAGGGACTATGTCTCTCGGCTGGCCTGGGAACAGCTAGGCATTCCCCTAGAGGAGCTGGAGGAAGTGTCTTGAGAGAGGGAAGTCTGGGCATCTCTGCTTAGACTGCTGCCCCCGCGACCCGGTTCCAGATAAGTGGAGGAAGATGGATGGATAGATGGATGGATGGACTTCAGTTCTGAATCTAATGTACAGTGGGTAATCATTGATAAATGTAAGCATGTGATTATGTGAGGTTATAAAGCAATGCAGATTAAACATACAAATGTGTTCATATGTGTGTACTGATATGTGTCTCAGCCTGTGTCCTGTGGGTAAATGGTGAGGGGGCTGTACCCTCAGAGGGGGTTGTCACATATAATAAGGAAGTTGTTAATATTGAGGGTGTGTTTGTGTGTGTGTACTGTAGTGAGGGGTCTATAATCTGCAGGATTAGCGCCTGTGGATTGAGACTGAGATTAAATTCCAAACCAAGTCAGGGCCCCACTTCTGCACAAAGACAGATTAATATCTCTGTGTGAGGTCCTATGCTTTTATTCACTGTGATGGTCCAGTTCTGACAAGGGCAGAGACAATGTGAAACTTGAGGCTTGGTTTGTATACAGTTGGTGTAGGTTTTTTCTTTTAAAAAGTACAAAATGCACTTTACTTTAGATCACAGTAAAATGTTACACAGCCTAATAGTAGCAAAAAAAGACAGTTTCACTCAATGTACTATTTGTAACAGCATAAAATGATTGTAAACACGTTGAGGTGACTTTAACATTAGCATTAGATAACAGCGTTTAAACTAGATGGCTAGTTTCAAGGAAGCTGCCACAGCAAATTTATGTATAGATAAAGAAAAAACCCTAGACTAGCCTATTCTGTATTGATGTCCAGGGTCCATGATGGGGCCAAGCTGCCTGGAGCCTTTCCTAAAATTGCTAAATAATTAAAATGTAATGCACAATAATATAAGGTAGTTGACAGGTTTGACAAAATTACTTTAAAAAAGTGCATTTTATGTTGTTTAGGTACCACAGCATGTTA
>NW_018127984.1:79498-82444 GCF_001952655.1 Monopterus albus
CAGGAAAGCCAAGTCTGACAGAGAATGTCACAAGAGCCAAGATGTTCCTAAGAACCATTTGTAAATTCCTGGTGTTGGAACCACAGAGGAAAAGATTTCCTGACCCTAAAATAACAAAAACTACCATGAACACTGCAGAGCACGCAGTATCCATTGAAGAGCTGCTCTAAGGGTGGGATGTTTATTATATGTAACTTCACGGGGTTTCTGTGGAGGGTCCATCTGGAGGCTGATGTCTCAAAGACATGAGCAGCATCGCTAAAAAGGATATCCACTATTGTCTTCTGTGTGAGAGACCCCTCTGCACCTCAGATGACACATGTAATCAAAATCATCTATCATCTTCACACTATAACTTTACTTAAACTGCAAATAAATTATATTTTTGGTGCTGGCACAAGAAGAGAAATGCAGATTAAGAAATATAGATTTTTCCTATAAATAGATTTCCTGAGGCTTTGAACAAAAAATACAGAAACATTTTAACCTGCTATTGTTTATGGTGCTTTCTTTTCATTTTCTAGAAATCGTAAATGCATTTTGCTACATAAACCGAATAATTCTATCTTGTCTTTTTACTTTCCATTCCTCTCTGCCATACAAACACACACACACACTGAAACACACACAGAATTCCTACATTCCCCAGTTTTGACCTTTAAATAAACTGTCAGGGTCTTTTATGTCTTTGTTGAGAAACAAACAGAACTTTCAGTTGCCTGTGGGCTCCTGTTCACAATTTCACGATCAATGCTTTCTGACATTTTGTGAGGAGGCGGAGGCAGGGATGGTGAGTGTGTACATGTATTTTATTGTGTGTACACAGACAGACAGGTGAGGTCAGTTTTGCTAAATTCCTGTCCCAGCATCTGATTAAATGTATTAAAGTACACATTTTACTGCAGTGTACATGGTGAGCTTTACTCTCATCTGTCTATTATGTATCACTGGTCAGTGTGAACAGTATGATTTCTGGAGAGATCATGAATGATTTTTATAATTTCTACATAAATAAGATGGTGGACTTGGCTGCTAACAGCTTTTTTTTATCTTTAAAAACCTCTTTGTGTGCATTATTGAAGTATAAACAGTGTGTAGGACCATAATATAAAGCTGAAAGGCTTTCTGAAAACACACAATACAAGTCTGTACACTTCCAAAATCAATATACATCTGATCTAGCTATCCCGACTAATGGACAGTAAAGTAGCTGAAAATATTGGCAGTACATATCCAATCAATATCAGCTGCTAAAACCATAGAAATACTTTGAAATTATAATTAATAACAAAAAAGTAGGATCAATTAATATCTGCAATAATGCACTGTCAAACATATATACAAAGGAAAGAGTCCTGGAACAGAAATGTTTCAGCAACATGACCTATTGGAAAACTGAATAGGCATTTTAAATAGTCGATATACTGTAAAGCACTGCAGGGGCAACACTGTCAATATCAACAATAGGTTGCTCCTCATGGGCGCTCTCATGCACAGAAGTACTCAAATTGACAAGCCAGTGTGACTCTGTGCCGCCCTGCGTTGATGAAATGAATCTGACCAACACACACACACACACCAGTTGCAGCACTGTAAATGTTACTTTAATTGGAAAGCAACAAGGCTGTAGACTGATGAGCAAAAGTGGCAATTTTATCCACCGTAAAGAAGTGTGCAAAAAGTGAAGGGGTCTGAACACTTTCTGAATTATTCTAATAGGGTGCTGCAAGAAACGGAAACTAATTTAAAACACAATTCATTATATGTGTAGGCAAACTGTTCTTGTGGCCTTTGGTCTCTATTAAGAGCCTTACTCTTTATCCCAGAACGTAATGTGTTGACAATGTGAAATATTATCTAATACTGGTAAGAGTGTACAAATCTGTGTTATGGCTCAAATTGTATCCAAACAACATCAGTTGTCATAAACCAGTATTGGACAAGCATTGGAAAATGACAGACTGTATTTCAGTCTGGACCAAAGTGATGGACAGACATTGTCATCCCTTGAGCCATGCTGCTAGCGTGACTAAAAATGTGACTTTGCTAGCCAAGAAAGAATATCACATCTTACCAGTAGTTGACATTACAACAGCGCATTGCATGAGCTTTTAGAGTCTCATTGTCCTGACAGCATTTTATTCCATTGTTGTATTGGCCTTTATGGTGGTATTAACTTGTTTCCATCAAAACATTTTTGACTTATAAGTCAAAAGTCAAATTTCACACAGAGCTGACAAAAAAAGAAATAAACTAAAGGGCAGGCAATTCTTCCCAAGACCAGTGAGTTTATTGAAAATCAGCATGTAATTTCAGTCATAATTTTTACTGTGCAGGGGTGAACGGCTGCACATGTACTGTATGTGCTCTGGACTAGGGCAAGTAAAGTCAAAATATCCCCCCACCTTCCCTAGGGTAATAAATTCAGTCCAAATGCCTTAGAGGGACTCTAATTAGCTTCTTCTTAATTACTACAAGAGTCACCTACCAAAAACCTTCCCACACACACACCCAGTAATTCTCCAGTTGATGCTCTAAAAGGATAGCTACTGCTATTACTGGGACCTACACACACCAAATTTCATTTGGAATCAGCTAAATCAGTCAGTTTGATAACAGTGACAGCTAATTCTGTCCTGAGGTAACTGACTGTGACTGTGTGTGTGGGAGTAAATCCTCCAGCCACCAGCAGGGCAACACTCTTTGACCTTCAAAAACAAGTTTATTTCCCCATGGAGGAGCCCTAGGTGTCCTGAAAAACCTTCCAACTACAAACACACACATGTGTAAACATGCAGTTGGCCAGTCATGAGACACACTCCCTACAGTGTGGGAACAAACCTGCATGACAGCAGGGAAGAGAATGCTAAGGAGATTGTGTGTGTGTGTGTGTGTGTGTGTGTGTGTGTGTGTGTGTGTGTGTGTGTGTGTGTGTGTGTCACTGAG
>NW_018127984.1:82842-107894 GCF_001952655.1 Monopterus albus
TTGTATAGATGTGACCAAAACTAAGTGGGGGTGTGTGTGTGTGTGTGTGTGTGTGTGTGTGTGTGTGTGTGTGTGTGTGTGTGTGTGTGTGCTTTAAAGGGGCACTCAAAGGACAACCACTAACAATGATCTTACTTCAGCCTCTAGTATCTCTTTCTGCCTCCCACTGGATAAGGAGTGGTGGGAGTGAAGAGAAGAAAACAGGAGTGTCAGGAATGAAAGAGAAGTGTGTTTGAGCTTGGTGGGTGATGACTGTATGAGGGGATGAAGGTACAGAGACGACCAGAAAGACATGCTGTTGTTGGCATGGTTCGAGCAAGTAAATCAAGACTGAAAAGGGCAGAAGGAAACAGACCTGTGATCTCTGCTCATAAGGATTTCTTTTTTTTCAGCATCAAACAAATGGTAGCATTTGTTGTTTGTTCATATTCCTACATTAGCATTAGCATTAGCTAACCACTGTTTGTATCACGTTTCCTACCAAAAGTCAAATGTTCTTTCACATTCAAGAATGGTAATTGTTCTCATCACACAAGTACGCATTTTAAAAAACTTTACATGCACCAAAATGTACTGACACATTTGCCTTCCTTGTGGTTTCCTTTATTTTCTGTAAACCACAATGTAGTCTTAAAGTTGCACTAAGTATTTTTATTTTTAACACCAATCAGATGCTTTGCAGTTAACCTCACCTGTGTACATTGTAGCATCTTTGAACTCATCATTTTAGGGTCGTTCTCACCTTTCCTATTCAACTGTTTCCAGCAGCAGCAAAAGGTGTTTTAGCATTCTGCTTAGACAGAGTTAGCAACTACTTGGTACTACCATGGGCAAGACCAAAGAGCTGTCAAAAGACACCAGAGACAAAGTTGTGGACTTCCACAAGGCTGGAAAGGGCTACGGGGCAATTGCCAAGCAGCTTGGTGAAAATAGATCAACTGTTGGAGCAATTGTTAGAAAATGGAAGAGGCTAAAGACGACTGTCAGTCTCCCTCGGACTGGGGCGCCATGCAAGATCTCACCTCGTGGGGTATCACTGATGATAAGAAAGGTGAGGAATCAGCCCAGAACTACAAGGGAGGAGCTGGTCAATGACATGAAGAGAGCTGGGACCACAGTTTCAAAGGTCACTGTCGGTAGAACACTACGCCGTCATGGTTTCAAATCATGCATTGCACAGAAGGTTCCCCTGCTCAAGTCATCACATGTCCAGGCCCGTCTGAAGTTTGCCAAAGACCATCTGGATGATCCAGAGGAGGCATGGGAGAAAGTCATGTGGTCAGATGAGACCAAAGTAGAACCTTTTGGTATAAACTTCACTCGTCGTGTTTGGAGGAAAAAGAAGGATGAGATGCATCCCAAGAACACCAACCCTACTGTGAAGCATGGGGGTGGAAACATCATGCTTTGGGGGTGCTTTTCTGCAAAGGGGACAGGACATCTGCACTGTATTAAGGAGAGGATGAATGGGGCCATTTATTGTGAGATTTTGAGCAACAACCTCCTTCCCTCACCCAGAGCATTGAAGATGGGTCATGGCTGGGTCTTCCAACATGACAACGACCCGAAGCACACAGCCAGGATAACCAAGGAATGGCTCCGTAAGAAGCATATCAAGGTTCTGGAGTGGCCCAGCCAGTCTCCAGACCTCAATCCAATAGAACATCTTTGGAGGGAGCTTAAACTTCGCGTTGCTCAGCGACAGCCCCGAAACCTGACAGATCTAGAGGAGATCTGTGTGGAGGAGTGGGAATGCACCTACAATGTGAATTTCAGACCCCTCCATGATTTCTAAGTGGGAGAACTTGCAAAATCGCACGGTGTTCAAATACTTCTGTTCCTCACTGTATATAATATGTATAAAATACATTGAATTGAAATTTTCAAATTTATTTTATTGAGGAAAAAATTGTTGTAGTCTGTTCAAGTTCATATTTCTGGTTAAATCATTATCAGTTTTAGACTGTTCAATAAATGTTAATCCTGTTTGGCCCACAGCTGTGACTGTGGTTTAATTTTTGGCCCTTACTGAAGAGTAGCATATGTTATCATTTATGTAGTTGTAGGTGTTGGTCCGAAAACCATACACCTGGCCATACATTACCACACCCCAGCCCCAACATTTATTTTAGAGGATCTGGTGCTTGCTTGTATTTTCTCTTTATCCTATCTACATATATTTTTGAACAGGCTGGTGCTGGTGGAAGTAAATAAGAACTGAAGTGCCCTTGAGCAAGCTGTTCAGCCTGAAGAGTGTTGATGTAAAAGTCTGTAGATGTGTGGATGTAAAAGTCTCTGTGATTCTGCTCCTTCTTTTTCCTTCCTCTAATCTACGTCATTAGGAAAACAGCACATGAATTGCCCCAGGAAGTGGAAAAACTAAATTTTCTTTGGACAGACCACACTCCATCATTTCTACTTTGTCCTCTTTCATAAAAGCTTTCCTTTTCTTGCTCTTGGTCTTTCATATACAGATCAGAGAGCCCTGCCACTTACCACAAGGGTCTAGGGAGGCTTTCCTGTAAAAGCTGGAGTTACATGCCTGATTTAACAGGGCACACATACAAAGACCCCTCTATCTCTCTGTCTTCTCTGTCTATAGCATATCCCTCTCACTCCTTTTTTCAAACACACATTCTCCATAAAGAAATAATGTCACTCACTCATGGACTCTCACTCTCTTTTGTACACACACACATATTGGCCTGTGTCAGCTCTTGTTCTTGCACAATGGGATTACTAGTGTGATTCCTGCACTCCTTTTATGTGGGAACACCACCAATCCACTTAAGATAGACTCTGCTGAATACTGAGAGGAGTGAAGAGGAGAGGAGGAGAACAGAAGAGATAGAGAAAAGGGGAAGGAAAGAGAAGAGAACATGAAAGGACATGTGGCCAGGAGAAGAGAGTGACAAAAGAACAGAGGAGATGGATGTGTGTGCAGGGAAAAGGAGAAAAAAGAACAAAGGAGCAGGGGTCACAAAAGATGAGTCTTGTTTGTGTGTTTTAAAATTTGTATGTACTTTTTAGATGATAAAATGTAACCTCATAGGGAAAAAAATGAAGGGAGGGCCATCAAGATGGAGTGAAGAAAGAAGAGGAAGAGCACAACCGAGAATTGGCAGAAGTCTTTTAGTCAGAGGTGAGGTAAACACTGCATAACTCTAACAAGCACACACACACACACACACACACACACACACACACACAAGTGGACCTGTTGCCAGGGTGACAAGAGGCAGCAGAGGCCCCACCTTCCCCTGCCGTGTTTCACACAATGATGTCATCAGTTGCCGCCGGCACCGGGCGGGATGTTGGCCAATCGGACAAAAGCACCGGAGGGTGCAGTCTGTCCTCTTCTGTTTTATTCTCTTTTTACTTTTGCTTTCTTTCATTTCTTCTTTTCATCGGGTGCTCTCTTACCCGCCCTCTTGTTTTCTGACTCTCTTTCTTTTTGACTTATTCAGCTCAGGTCAGCAGGAGACTGCAGAAGTAGAAGCTTTACATCTTTCACCTCTGAGGAAGATTGAAGCTGATTAGAGCAGCTGCGAGACTATTCCACATCAGGAGAGGCTACAGTGATGGTTCAAATCCCTTAAATTGAAGGCTATAGATACAGGTTTGTTTGGGTCAGTGGCACCCTTCCTGTCAGAGCATTTTACACTTTTCAAAGTAGATTTCATTTCAGCTGGACATATATTTTTTATAGCCACAGTGCAGAGAAAATGTTCATTGCAAAACTGTTCCACAGACAAACCAAAGTGTTTTGCAGTTTAAATGTCTGACCTGATGATGGTGCTAAATGAAATGCATGGGTTCACCAAAGTCTACAAAATTCGTGAATGTCTGCATAGTAATCAAACCTGCATGTGTTGGATGTCAACCTGCTGGTGGCACGTGAGGAATCAGGGGATCACCACAGTGATTAGGATTCAGTCTCTGGGCACTGTGCATATCTGTACCAAATCAATATAACAGTTGTTGTACAGATGTTATTACTAAAAAACTAAACTCTTAGTCTCATGGTGGGCCTAGAGAAAAACCCTGAATCAAAGGCATTAGGTTGCGTTCTCTAATGAACATGGCAGGGCAATCCAAACAGATGTTGGTATAATTCAAAGTGGTGTACTAATTGGATAAACTACACTGGCATCCTTAGAGCTACGCTGCTGGCAAAATTAGTACATCACTGCCTTGTGACTGTCCTGGAGTTAAGGGAAAGTTATTATAAATGAATATATTGTGCGTCATGACTAAATGTTTTCCAAGAATTCTGATGTATTTTGTTTGTCATTACAGCCATCTGCTGGCTTCCTTTTATTTCCACACAAAACATTTATTGGTACTGTACTCTGGTCTGCACTTTGGGGCTGGAAAATGAGTGTAAAGCAACACCTGGTTAAAAGAAAAACTCGTTTTAAAAAAGAGCTATACACATGCAAATACACAATTATGGTTTTTGAATGTTACTAAAAACAATTTGTGATGCAAAAATAAACAATTATCAATATAAGTGCATCTTGTCTATCTGACTGTGAATGGAAAATGTTGGATCATAAACAGGGTTTTTCTTTGACTACTAAACTCTCAGACAGTCCAAGTGCTGTTTCTCTTGTCCACTAGTGTTTTTCTCTGTCCTGTGGCTCCAGATTTGAATGACCTTTCCCCACTATATTCAGGACTGCAGAGGTAATTGGTATCTGCTGTCAGATCCTGACACCTCACTTGTCAGGAGATATGCTGGATGCTGTTTCTACAGCTACTGTACTAAAAAAGGCTGTGTGAAGGCCTCAGTCCTGGCCTTCACCATGTGAGGGCCTAAACCACCACCACCAGCAGCAGTAGAATTGGTTGGGTAATCTTTTGTTTTCTTTATTTAGGTGTGTAGTTTTAAGTAGTGATGGCCATCTGACACCGATGCTCCAATACAAGCTTCAAACTTGAATTGGCATTTTCCTTGAACCACTGCTTCGATGCCTTGTTGCGGGAAAAGACACGTGACCGATGACGTCTGAAGCAGAAATGGCTTCGGTCCCCTGAGTGAAAAAATATAAAATGTAGTTCTGTAACGTGTTTAGGCTCGCAGATTAACCATAAAACCCAGTAAAAATGTTACTCGGTGAGGCAAACAGTACGCCTGCCTCAAGGCAGAGGGCGCTAGTGAGCCCACAGATTCTTGCGCTACCTACAATCTTCTTCGTGCTTGTTTATATTTCCTTTACAATCCGCCTTATCAAAATGGAAGATTACATTTCCAAGCTGAGAAAATTCGCAAATCTGGACTTTCAATCAAAACATTTTTGACAGTCTGGACATTTTTGTCCAGAAGGATCTTTTTTATTGAAATAATTTGTTTTACTATTGGATTCGAACGGTAAAAGGGTTTGTAATACATACCAGCTGACAAATGGATTTCGTGTACAAGTAAAGGTAAGACCATAAACTTTTATTATTTCTAGTTAGAAATAAGCTCAATTGGAATAAATTTTAACCTCAAATTAAATATGGGTCACGTTTGTGTGAAGAATGCTGATATGAGATATAAAACATAACGCATTGTCTGTTAACAGACAATTTGTTAACAGTTCATTTGTATTTGTAAATCTGACTGTAAAAGAGTCAGTGCCTCACCAGCTGTCAACCTCACCGCACGTCACTGGGTTTAGTCCCCCTCACCAGGAGGGTGAGGGGGAACTGAGATTGGACTTAAGATAGCTGACCCAGGTGCTAGTAAAAAGGTGGTTTAATGGTGGGAAATGCACAGTAACAACGTATCTTAGTCCATGTACAGAAACCAGCAAAGTAGGGCAGAGATGGTGGAGGAGACCAGGATGACCAGGGGAGTGGACAGGCTAATGGCAGAAACCAGAAGAGCGGGAGGAACAGGACAGACAGGTGAACAAACAAACTAACCAGGAGGAGTGGCGAACAAAAAAGGAAATCCACGGCACAGGAACTGTCAGCTTGGATAACAAAAAGAATGTCTAGCTAACCTAATAGAAAAAAACATAATGAGATCCACAGCACCGGAGCTGTCAGCGTGGAAGTCTAGAGATGTATAACACAACACATATAACCTATGTACAGAATGAGATCCACAGCACAGGAGCTGTCAGCATGGAAGTCAAACGACGTGCCACATACCACGACTATTGGTATGTTATGGGGTATGCAAGTTAGGTGAGTTAAGTAGTAATGCTCTGGCAAAGACGGAGCGTTTACCAGAGGTATAAATAAGGAGGAAGGTAATCATCGGGATGCACCCCAGCTGTGCGCACCGACAAACGAGTCGCTAGTTACTGAATGCAACACATCTGAGGTGCAGATCCCGCAGGATCGAGAGAACAGAGAAGAGAAAGGCAGAAGAGAGGCAGGTCGCGCCGAGTGGACCTGACACTGCCTTTGTCATGGTGTATTCACATAACTCAGACATTGTTTTGCTGTCTTCTATTTCACCACTAGATGTGACTGAAACAAACCTTTGAATGAATGAACCGATACAATTGATGAAGTGGTTTGATACCGATTCATTGCTTCATTTGGACATAACTAGTTTTAAGTTGTAGGTAAAGGTTAGGTATTGTTTGATATTGGACATACATACATAATTGAATTGACCGATGAGTGTGCACATTTGATTAATTTTGTATTGCTAATATGTGTAAATTTTCTCTTGAGTTCTGACAAAAAATTGGACTGAGGAGGCAACAGGGTTAAATACCTCCTTCTAGGCTTGGACTATACCATGTGTTGGATACAAGAAAGGGGGAAGTTTAAGGGGGAGGTGTTGTTGATTTGTTTGTAATTTATGTTAAGACATTATTTGTTAAGTTAAGTTATCTTTTTTGAAAAGAAAACATTTAGTCGTCAGCAGACTGTCTGTTTAGTGTATTAGTTGATTATTTTGATAGTGTCTTTGGTCTACCCCCTTGTGTGTGTTATTGTTTTTGTTGTGGTATCGGACAGTTCAGTTTGCTGTATTTTGAGTTTCCTCTTCTCCTGTTGATCTCTTTTAGGGTCCATTTTGTTTGATATTGATGTTGTTTGTATTTTTCCTTACTTTGGGGTTAATAAAAAGCCCATTGTTTTTGAATTTTAAAAGCTGTGTCCTCTGCCTTACTGTTTGGTCCCTGACAGGCTGTGTGGCTTTTAATGAGGGGAAAATGGAAATTAACATGTATGTAAGTTCATTTATTAAAATCCCTCTTCAGTTTTCTGTTGTCTTTGGTTTGTTCCAGTGTGTGTATGCTCTATTATCCTGGTTTAACTTAATACATTTTTGGCTTAGCCTTGTTTTATTCTCAGTCCTCTTCCTATTTGTTCCCAGTCTACACCATCCCACCATATTTCAGTGTGCTCCTGCATGCTGTAATCTCACTTCATTGTGCCAAGTCTCTCCTCTGTGCCATTATCTTGTGTTCCTGCCGTGCTTTTGTCACAAGGGGGAAATACAGCCAACGTGTTGTCGTGCTTTATTGTCCCAAAGCTGAAGCCTACAAGGACCCTTCTCAGCAGATAAAAATATTCTCCAGATGCACACAGACACCAGTAGATAAGAAACCATCATTTAGGTTGACTGTTCATCGGGCAACCTGGTGTGTGTCTGTGTGTGTGTAGCAGGTCAGTGAATGGAGCCACCAGGGCGAGACTGATTGTTAATTATTTCAAGTGGAGAGAAGATGAGCTACTACAGGCTGTCAGAGACCTGTATCTGACTTGCACACACTTGAAACACACATTTTGTAGGATACATCTTGTGTACATTTGAATACTTTTAAGGCTGCATAAAATGTGGCATAAGTGTAGATACTGCTCAGTGACATCCAGATATGTCAGTAGTTTCCCTCAAGTGCTGTGACCTCTAACCCTCTAGAGAAGTGAAGTGCTTTATTCTTAAGTGACCTGAATTTAAGAAACAAAGGCAGAGCCTTGAACTAACTTCTCAGTGTGACTGTGCAGACACACCTCTGTTGCACATGTGTGGTATTAGAAGACACAGTTTCTTTCCTGGTTGCTAGGCAGAGACAGGAAGTGGGTAAGCCAACTGGAGACCACTAGAGAACCTTCTTCCTGTTTAAATGTGAACAAAACTCCCCATTTTACCTGTTATCTTTTTCTTGTATCCACAGTTTTAACAACTATTTTGTATTCTTGGATATTTTTGTTTTTTATATTTTGTATTCTTGGGTGATCTTATGTTTAGACTAGGTGTTCATTCTTTTGGCTTTAAACTCTTTACTCCACACCAGGAGAGCCCTGCACAAGAGTTCCTATGTGCATAAACTGTTTATGCAAAAATGGCAAATAAAAATCCTGAATCTTGAAGGTGGAGTGAAATTGGGGACAACTCCGAGTGAACAGCAGACCAAGGCCAACCTGAAGATATCAAGTCAGGAAACAGTAGTGTTATCATGCCATCTATTTTGGGGGCTGGATTTGTTTCTATCCTTGAAGTGTTGCTGAAGATGAAATATCTCATTTGTAATCGATAAAACACACCTTTGCTCGGTTCCACATGCTCAGGTTTTTGTTTCTCAACCGTTACCAGTTGATTAAGATGCTTAAAATATGGCTTATCAATCATTATTAACATTTATGGATCATTTCACTGGCTTCTATGTTTGCTCATTTAACACTACAGTGTAATTGTCAAGTGAGGGCCACACTGTTCAAGCTATGGTGATTTAAAAGTTAATAATTTATACAGCAAATAAAAGGGTGAAATTAAGAAAGACAATGTTATTAAAACACAACAGAGCCATGGTATTGAAAAGAATAAAATAGTTTTACTTTGTGAATTATAGATTGTTTTGTTTGTTTGTCTTTTGAATATGTATAAAACAGAGCACATGATGAAGAGAAACTATTTTTCAGTGATTCAAATCAGTTAGCTGAACTGTAATCATAGACTGTACACTGCATAAAATTATCCATTAACCTCATGTTCACTGACTTCTGGAGGTGAAGCTAATGTGATTATTATATTTATCTAGCAACCGCCTCTTCAGATGATGAATCAATACAGTGAACATACTGCAATCAAAACCTGTATCAGTGCTAGCTTTATCCAGGGGACTGTAACGAGATCATCACACCTGACACATTTACAAATTATGATGCTAAAGCAAAATCAGGTTCCTGTTGGTCTTTGGTTCTTGTTACCATTGCTAACTCTGAGAGACGAGACAGTCCAAGTAACTTCTAAACAGTGCTGATTTATTCCATGAACACAGGCAAAAATTAACATTACACGCTCAGGCATCTTGCACCTCCAAACTGCTCGCAGGCAGATGTAAGATGAAAGACCCTGAACCCACCAGGCCTATACATTATATCCCCTCGGTTGGGCTAGCCCCATACTACACAGAAACGTCAACCGAGACGTCTCTGTTACCAGCTTTGCAGCTGGTCATAGCAGTAGTCAAAACATGAAGCAAATCAATGTGTGTGTGTGTCTGTTGATTAAGTGGTGTGTAGCTAAAAACATTCTCACACGACCTCTAGTACATGTCGTGACTTAAACATAAGAACATATTATGGCTAAGGCTACAGTTATACACGTCATAATAATAATATTAAACACCCTGTCTGCTGACAGTCATCAACTCTTCTCTCTAGTATCCTTGACCAGATGTACCCTGTAGAAACTCATAAGCATGCCTAAGCATTTTACAGTCTAACTAGACATCCTATCTCCACTAAACATTTCTAATACATAAAGTATCTATCCAATTTCTATCTGACTAAAAATACCTAACATTCCTAATGAGACCGGTACTTCTTCATATGTGATAAAAACCTGCTACTAAAGTGAAATGTTTGTTAAAATGAGGAAATGCTTACACATGCTGTTCATGAGTTCTGAGACGTGGTGGGTTTTGAAACCTTGTCTCAACACTCCATCAGTTTCTGATGACCGCTGGTCCTGCAGCTACTCACGTCTTTGACAGTACCGGAGGTTACTCTAGGTCACAGAACAAACAGTGGAGAAAGTATGTGAGAATAAGTCTAAAAGTTCAACTTCTAATGTAATCTGATACTGATTATTGAAAAATTACATAATAGGACACCCACACACATATTCAAAGACACACACTGATTTCTATGTTTGTTGTTATTAAGACAACGTGCTCCATTAGTTCTCCATTAATGGCAGGAACAACATCAGGTCCAATCAAGTGATTTGGTCCACTACTAATTTTTGGTTTCTGTGGCAACAGACCTTCTGAACCTCTTAATGTCTGATTAATAGTGAAGAGGGTGCACCATAATTTATTCCATTATGACGTTAATCAAAAGCAAAACGAATGCTCTAACATACAAATAAACATGTAACATATTCACTCCTCTGCACTGTGTACTGTGTAATCACCATAATGTCTATGAATCCAGACCCTTATTTAACTTATTCGTCTGTGCCATAGTCCTCTATTGGTGACCAAAAACTAGAAAAATACACTAGTGAGCCACACCGCTACACTAAGAGACATGACTCTTTTTCACAAAAACTGTGAGGCCCATCTTTTTTAATAAAGGAACTCCAGAGGCTTTCTACAGTCTCTGAAAACATCAGCTGCTCATTTGCTCTGTTTACACTACTCCACAGAATTCATGCACATCTCCAGTTCATGAGTTGCAAAAAACATCTGGTTTGGTTTTTAAAAAATCAGATCAGAGTCACTTGTAAGCATGTAATGTGAGTGTAGCCTAAGAGTCAGTAGCAATACTAGTGATTCTGAAAGGGTGCATTTATGCAGATTTATGCTAAATAATGTCAGAAAAACATTAATCATTACAGAATAAATAAAATAACAAAATAAATAAATAAAATAGAATAACACTGTAAATGTGCATAGAAATGTAGAAAAGTAAGTCTAGTACACAACATTAAAACTGGTCAGTTCAAGTCAGTACCAAAGAGGCATTCAGCTCTATCTACTTTCAGACAGCTAAGCACCTAGCCTAGTTTTTCTTTGTGAAGTGAATGGTTTTTAGCTCAGAGCAATTAGGCAAACTCACTAGCACTGTCAGCAAATGCAATGAATTCAATCCTGCACTGAGAAATTAACCAGTGGGCAGATTTTCCACCTTCCTGTCTCCATTCAACACATCTTTTTCTTCTTTTTACTCCATGCCCTTTTCCCTTGTGATGAAATGGCAGAAAGAGTGATTAACTGCTGAAATCTGCCTGTTGCCCCCTCCCCCTCCACACACACACAGCAACACACGCAAACATTCAAATTCATCATTTATATTTTATGTGAGGGGTGCTGAATGGTGCCAGTTGGAGAGCCTAATTTCCATGACAACAGGCTGAGGATTAGGGTGGAAAAACTGTCATTCCAGTGCAATTGTCAGAGCACCTTGATTCAGAAGCGCACTTAAAGCGAATGAACGGACAGGAGTGGAAATAGAGGGATTTAGCTTGGTTGGAAGAATCAAGGGATGGAAGGAGGAAATGAAGATTTATCCTTACTTATTCTAAGTCACTATGGATAAATGTAAGTTTTTAAAATGTAAATAGCGGTAAGATACAAAGACACTGAGAAGAAGATGAAAAAGAATCAGTGCAAAGGAAAGAGAGAAAATGGCGGTGCAGAGGAGGGAAAGGAGATAATTAACACAAAGCATCCAAAACAGTCCAACAGCCATTTCAACTGCTGCAGTTATTAATCTTTACAAGGCAGCAAAAAGTGCCTAAAATAAAAATGACTTGTCACTGTCATGATTGTCATGAAATGTCTTGACATATGGTATCTGATTCTAGTAGCTAAAATTACAAAATAAATGTAGTGGAGTAAAAAGTATAATATTTGCCTCTAAAATGTAGCAAAGTCAAAGTATGAAGTAGTAGAAACTGAAAATACTCAAGTAAAGCACTCAAAATTGTACTTAAGTACAGCACTTGAGTAAATGTACTTAGTTACTTTGCACCACAGTTTTCCTCCCAAGAACCTCTCTCCTGTTTATGCGGTACATTAGGAACACTGACTTATTGATAGATCATCAGGTGCTCCATGTTGTTTGATAGACAGTCTGTTGGCTCGGAAATTTTTTCACACAACTAACACAAAACTCCAAGGTATGAGCGCACAGCTGGGATGAAAGCTAAGATGACACTGTAAGCAGACCTTTTGAGGATGGTGCGGTGATGTGGTGCAGGCTGGAAGAGAATCTGTTTCTGGGCAAAATCTGTTACAAGTGTATTTCAAATTCTGAGCAAATATAAAGGAGTGGTATGAACATTCACATCCTCCTTCTCTAACACAATGATTCCTGCCAGCAGACCAGCTAAAATTCCCCATACATCATCCTGTTACAAAACAGAGTGTCCCCAGGCTTTCAACAACAAATTAGATTGCGATTGATACAGTGTGTAATGGATAATTACATTGAGCGATACTTGAATGGTATCAGTCACATGCTGAATAAGCCAGGTGGAGACCTGCAGAGTTAAGTTTGCAAGCATGAAGCCTGTCACCAGCCAAACTGAAAGAAAGAAAGAAAGTAAGAAAGAAAGAAAGAAAGAAAGAAAGAAAGAAAGAAAGAAAGAAAGAAAAAAAGAAAGAAAGAAAAAAAGAGCTTTAGAAACAGATTAAAACAAAGGCTAAATCAACTCTGATAATATTTAAATTTATGATTTGATTTGGTCACTTGGGGGTAGCAGTAACAATTAGTGAACATAAGAGTGACATATTATTGCCTTTGAAGTTGAATTAATGAATGAATCTTTTTAGCTCAGTTTTTGGTCTCAATCAGTTTGATTTGATTTGATTTGATTTGATTTATTCTTTCAAGCATGTAAAGACAGTAGATATGTCAACACACATGAGTTCATGAGGTAATTAATTATCTGGCTTTTTAGCTGCTAAATTCTCCACTATGTTCACCAGCTAGTCATTGTCTTTGTCCCTCTGCTGTTTAGAACTTACCATGTAGTGTACAATGGGTTTACCAGAGCTTTTTGCTGAAAAAATTAAAATGGCTGCCTGTTGTGGGCTGTAACACCACACCAATGAGCTGAATGACATTATGAGGCTCTGCAGGGCTGAGGGGAGCTGCAGAGTTTGGGGCTAATGCTCTGTGGGTTTGTCTCTACAAGTGACCCCATTCACATTACATAGTTATTTGATTCATTGCTGATTTAAAAATGTCAAAAATAGAAGTTATTATACTTCAAACCATTCAGTTATGTAAATTGCTAGGAAATGTACTCCTAAAAAGACACGAGAGCACCACTTAGTAGCACTCAGAAAGATATTAATGGCCCCCGCTGAACACGCTAAGCATTCTGGTTACATGAACTCTGGTTCAAGATGAAGATAAAGCTTTCTGTTGTCTGGAAAACATCTGGGCTTATTTGTTTCAGCATGGAACAGAACAGAACATCATCTGCTCTGAAATAGAAATTTATGGAGCCATGTAAAGCAACTGGTCAAACTCTTGGCTATAAAGACTGTGTTATCTGATACTGATGTCCTCCTTGTTCAGCTACATGTAATCCATGTCAAAGAAAGAAGAACTCCCATTAGACCATTAAGCCATAAAGGCTTTTACTGTAAAATGCTCCCATTAAGGTAAGAGCATTGTTATGTATGAACTGACCAGTACATTCACCCAATCTTTTTTGTCCGATTCTATTAGCCTATACCCTGGAGCAGTAAACACAGAAAACAAGGTAATGTGAACAGACACACATTTGTTATCATTCCTTATCTTAGCAATAGCAACTACTCTCCTAACATTTTTCAGTGCACTCCTCCACAAAGGTTCAAACTTCAGCTGCCCTGAGGGTTCACAGTTACCACTTGTTATACACTATTATAAAGAGGCAAAAATGATTTCATGACAATAATTTACTATTTAGAGAACAATGAGCTTCTCTAATTAAACTGTTTGCAAAGTGACATGTATGAACTCTAGTAGCTTCAAACATCAGGTTGCAGTGTCACATCAGCCACATTTCCTCCTGTGGGTGAGTGCCTTCAGGTGGTTTAGGTAAATCCTTTTTCATGCCACTTTCAGCAGGTTTACATTTGTGCTTCACATCAGGTAGACTTTAACTACTGTAAAGTAGCAAAGCACCCTGCCGTGCATTTCTGGCAGATATCTTCAAATTCTTAGTCATCGGGGCTCCTGCAGCTGCTCTGTGAAATGATTCAGAAATGTGCATTCGTACATGCCTTCAACAAATTAGTTTCAACATTAAAAAAAAGCCCCTATCTAAAGAACCAAGCAAGCAAATACCTGCAGTAGTTTCTCTAAGTAGAAGTCAGGCATCTTGTGTAAAGTTGGGTGTTATATTTCTCCCTGTTTCTAGTCTTTATGCTAAGCTGAAATAACTGGCTGCTGGCTGCAGCTTTATGTTTAGCAGGCAGATGTGAGAATGTCAATTATCTACTTAGCTAAATCTGAGCAAGAAAGTGAACAAACATATTTCCCATAAGATCAAACCATTCCTTAAAGATATATTATTTGCAAGCTACAGCTACATGCATATATTAGGGATGTGGACTTATATGCAGTGACATTTTTATAGAGCTTATACTGTAATAGCACAAAAAATGACAGTGGACCCAGCTCTAATGTGTACATTTGTTCCATCTGACCCTCTTCAACTAAAACCGCTAGGATGCACTGAGGGGATTTTATAATTTCATGCTCCTGTTCCCATTTTAGGGATTTAAACTAAAACTTCTCAAAGCAGCATACATCTTAACACAACTGGCTTAACATTAATTTAACCTCAATCACACAGTGAATAAAAAAAATCCCCACAAGTAAAAGTCAACACGGTGCAAGAACCACACGAGACCAAAAAAGCAACTAGTGCACAAAATAAGAACTAAAACTACTGGGCAAACATTCCCCCCACTCCCCCAGAGTAAATGAAAAAGGCATAGCGGATTAGTACACTGTCGCAAAGCTCATACTGACCTAGAAATATGTGTGTTCGTCACAACTAAAATAGGAGGCACGTGTGTATTTTATTATGTGCACGTGAATGTTTTTAAGTGTGTGTCTGTGCCTTAAGTGCAACTAAGCTCCAGTCATATCAGGGCACCTAATCCCTTTTCACAGGCCTTCTTATGTGAGAGCAAATGCTCAACATCCATCTGAGTGGAAGATTCTCATAAAACAATCTATGCATCCCTGTGTTAATGTCATGAACTGTATTCACATTACAGATAAAATTAGAGTTTTGTGCACTGACAGGCAGGTGGGATATAGAGGAGCAGAAGTGAGGAGCAACTGAAAAGCAAATGGAAGTAGAGAACGTGAGGGATAGGTGTGTGTGATGAACTGTTTTACTAGGAAAGAAGGAGGGAAGGAAGGAAGGGCGAAGGTTGCCATTTGCCCAACCAGCAACACTGAGTTCTGATCATATGAAGACACACACACTTACACAGACATACTGTGCTGTCAAACCAGAACATCCAGTGGGCAAAAATCATCTGAAATGGTTTTGCCAGGTACTGAGAGTCGGCAGAAGTTCATTTTTCCTTTCTCAAATACGAACACATACGCAACATCTTATCTCCCACAAACAGATGTGCATGTTCCACATTTCTTCATATCAACATCATGCACGCTGACAAAGTAACATGTTGCACTGTGTGTACTGTAAGTGTGCGTGTTTGTCAAAGAGAGAGAAAAAGAGAAAGAGAAAACTATGTGACTGCGCATCAATCAGCTCTTATTTCACAACCAAGCATTCACCAAAACCTCTTACACAGGCCACAGCACTTTACAAAAACCCTTTATACACCACACACACACACACACACCAACACATGCATTCATCATCTTTGTATTTTCTCCATCTTTGCTCTCTTTCACAGCTTAATTGTAGCTTGCAAGTTCTCACACATACATGCACACACTCACTGACTACAGGAAAGCACGAGAATTGAGCAGGCTAACCATCAGGAACAAATTTCCATATCACTCTTTCATCCTGTTCCTGCATTTGGCTTCTCATTTATCTGTTTCTATAGTCATCATAAATGATGAATATAAATAACCACATGAAGGAGGAGCAGGATATAAGAGGTAAAACCTTTGAAACAAGCTTCATTTCTAAAAATGTTTCTTTCTAACATCCAGAAAAAGGCAGGAGGTTATGGTGAATTGTGGTGTTTCTTGTGCATGTAATTCTAAGTTGTTTAATGAAGTTTAGGAAACTCTTTCAATAAACAGCAACCTGAAAAAGAACTGCACCTAACAATAATTCAGTGTTATTGTTATTTCACACATTTATTTTGTAGAATGATTGATGAGAAGGATGATTGTTTTGCTTGAGAAATTGCTTAAACTTATTGACTAAACGTATTGTTTCAGTAAATTTTATATTATAATTTATATCATTAAATTATTGTATATATTTTTGCAAAGAATTAAAAATTACCTTCAAGTCAGCCTGAGTTATCATACTCTTCTCTTTAAAATTCATCACTCTACTGTGCTTTTATCTAGCTAAAACGAGAGGAATCTGGAGATTGCATATTATTGTTACATGTCTACAAGGACTTAATAAGATAAAAAGTGATTCATCTTTATTATAGACAATCTTTGGGTTTAGGCCTCGCGCTGCTGAGCAGAAGCTACTCGTGAGCCATTTCTTTAGGGTACAGTCGTTAGCTTAACTTAGCAGTAGGTAGTGTTAGCCTGCTAGCTAGGAAACTGTTCAGTTAGCTATTTATGTAGTTAGCTGTCACATTGACGTTTGCTGTTTTGATTCTCAAACCTGTATGCGGATACAGAAAGAGCATCTCTTATTCATTGCTTTTATATAACTCTTCCAGCAGAAGCCAACTGAGAGGGAACTTAACCTAACTAAGGTAGCTAACAGTTAGCAAAATGTGATTTAAAATAACTACATGCTAGCTAAACTGGAAATAATAGAGTTAACGCTAATTGAATCTGACTGTATGTGTAGCTAGCTTTTAACGAGAGTCAATACTTTTTAGTCAAATAAAATAAGGTACAGGAAAACGAATGCAGAGAATTTAGTTATCTTATTTGGGTTATGTATAATAGGCATGGTGTACAAGAAATCTATATTCTTTGTAAAGTGCATTTATGCCAATGAAAGAATTCAGCTGAACAAATACAGAACACTACAAGATACATGGTAAATGTGAAGGATAGTCTGGATTAGAAGAGGAGAGCTGAGTCAGGGACAGATGAGAAAGGCATGAGATAAAACGACAAACACACCCTTCACATAATACATCCTTTATATTGGGTCTTAAACATAAAATAGCCCTTCTCTATGAAGATCAGAACAGAGCAGGGGTTCTATAACCCCAACTATAAAGAGTGCTCAGAACTTAGCTTTGGAAGGGATTAGCTCTGTCAGTGACTTTTGCTCTGACTATAGGACTAGTCCAGACCTCCAGATGTTTTCTATTTTGCCTCTGTTTTGAGGTATGCTTCTTTGGTCATTGTTTACTTGTTGGAATGAGCAGACCGTTTTTGTTATTGCTTTTGCATCTACAAAGTAATTCATCAATCAAATATGACAGGGGATTGTGAACAAACTTGTCCTCTGTAAGCATATGTAGTGCCACACCAGACCTTGGACACAGGCTGATAAAGGCATTTTGCTTGTATTTGCAATAATTTATTATTAAAGCATAACTGTTGTTGACAACTTAGCATTTGAGTCAGTTATCTTCATATTAGTATACTGGTCTGGTGTTATGAATTGGTCCTAAAAGCAACTTTAGTGAAGTGACGAGAAACTCTTTAATCCTCTGTCATGGTGTTGTGGACACAAATTTGTTGCCTTATTTCTGTTTCAGCAGTTTGGTCACAGTCTGTGGTCCTGTGTATTCTTGCCCACTGACTTGTGGAAATGAAATAACTAATAATACTGATGTGTGTCTAAATAAAGGGCCGTTGATATAGCTAAATAAGGGTTTTTTCTTCAGTAATGATGATGCTAGCAACAAAAAAAGACATACAGACAATTTCCATAATGACATGGGTTCAGATGGTGCGATTGACTGTGAAATGTTGGAGGTTTTCCCTTCTCCGTCCTTCTGGCCACATCCTCTGGGTATTGGCAGGTGCACAGATTGCCTTTTTCCATCTGGTTATACTTGTGAATCTGTAAAACATGAACGAATGAATAAATTCCAGAAATATGTTGATTACATAGAAGGTTGTAAAAGCCTCAGATTGGGGCTTAGAATGAGTTTACAGTCTTCAGTGCTATATATGGAGATTTTATCTGTGTAAAAAACCCTTCAGTGGCTTGACCAGTTGAGGGAGAATTTTTTTGGCAAGATACAGTATGTCTCTGCATATGCCTCATGAACTTTCTGCCTTCTGGCTACTTTCAGCCATGAAATAGACCCTTTTGAGTCATTACTGCACAAACCTTTTGCAAACTTTTTCACATTAACCTTTTCAGAAATAAGAAGCCTCTGAATTATGGGAAACTGGACCATTTATAACTTTCTTACATAATCTTCCCTGTTCATTATAGCATATTTATTCATGTTCTTTTTACAGTGGTGCTTACTGCTGATGATTAGGATGACAGCTAACATGCAATGAACATTGTTGTCTCATGGGCTTATCATTACAGGGCAATGGCTTGTCCTTGTGTTTACTATGTTTTGTAGCAGTAACTGGATTTCCTCCTTGATTTAATGGAACTGTTGTTAAAACCTCTATGAAATGTTTTGCTTGTTAACACTTGACATTTGTATAGGAATTTGCTTGTTGTTTTGAGATGTCCCTGGACAACAGAAAGAGGCCAGCAGGTTCCTCCAACTCGGGGAACTTGGTTTTTTGGTCCTCCTCTTTCCAGCGGCAACCAGCCAGAGTTCTAATTGTGGAGGCACTGCCACCCTGGTGGTCAGAGACCTGTCCGGTGCTCTGTGATGCCCTGGATAACTTCTTGTCCCTGGCTTGTAGTCTGGATGGACCCTGTAGGATCCCACTGCTCAGCCCATTTGTGGTAAGATTGATAAAGGTGAAGTCAACAGAAAACATTTAGTCTCTTTCTTATTATTGCTTTTGCTAATACAGTCTCTCTCAACTCTCTAGACTTTATTGTTTTCTGTCACCCACATTATCTTTTAGTTTTATCCTTTTTTGTCATCCTAGCAGGTTCGTGGTAACCTGGCCAGGCTGCATTCCTGTGTGGAGGAGCTGAGGTCTATTCCAGGTGAAGGCTGTATCAGAGGAGCAGCCAGAGGAGGCGAGCTGCTGCAACAGGCAGTGCTGGACAGTCTGCAGCAGTTTAAACAGTACATCAGACACACCAGTCCCAGGAACCAGTTCAGCAACAACACATCTGTAGAGGTTAGCACAGATAGACTCTGTTTATGCACACCCAGCATATCAAGAAAACAAATTGTTTTTTACTGTAAGATCACACATTGCAGAAAAATCATTGGTATTTATCAGTTAAGGCCTATTCATGCTTCCTGTGTCCACTACAGTCCAGCGACATACATTTTGCATCATCCCAGTTCTATGCATGTACCAGAAAACCAAAATAGACACCTCAACACGTGTGGACCATGTCTTGGGAAAACATCAAACTGTGTATGCTTTGAAAATGTCAGCATACATGGACAGAAAGTACACCCTGAAATGACATGCATCTCAGGTTGACTCTAAATGGCTGTGAAAGCCTATCGTAGGCCAACATATTACTCAACAAAATACAGTGATGAAAACAAGGTTTTATTTTCTGTGATTCAAGGTCTGAAATGGAGATGCTGGGGATTGAACCCAGGGCATCATGTATTAAAAGTATGCACTAGATGTTATGAATTGTTTTGCAGTTTCACTTTTCAGACCTTTTGACAGAAATTGGACCAGTGCCAATAAATACTAACTGCTAACCAGGCACAGAGTTTATAGCTGTATGTTTATAAGTGCATTAAGTCTATAGTTTGGTGCAGTCTTTATAGTTTTGGTGCTGCAGGCATTTGAGCCCAGAACCTCATAAACATAAACCATGCTCTGAGCTACACTCTACTTCTCCTTCTTCTCCTCCTCTTTAGGGACCAGACACACACCTCCATGATGAAAGCTAAGCACTGAATCTCTTCTTTGTTCAATTTCAGTTGTCAAGCTACAGCACAGTGCATTACAGCCAACATCTGCTCGGGGGTGGGACAGTCCAGTTGCTTTTCTGAGTCTCTGCTTGCAAAACGTGTACTCTGATGACCTCATAGTCAGTGTTTTAATACTATACTGCAATACCAAAGATCAAACAAATCACTTTTTGTGATCTCCAAATAGAGGTTAATGATAGCTCATGCGCTGTCTGCATTAACATTTAAAATGAGCGATTAAGGATTAGCGACAACAAAAAGTTGTATTATATACTTTATTATCATACAGTTGCCAGCCATGTCTTAGTTGGCTTATGTCATTATTTTTTTAAAAAGATTACCTTTCCCTGTCAACATGAAAGTGCAAGTGTAGCATTTATACATTTATCCACAGCATTTTTGAGAATCTCAATTTTCGGGTATGAAGGTCGCCAAGTTAGAGTGGCCGGAGGACAAAATGAACAAAAGTACTGTTACCGAACATAGCTGCAATAGTTGTTACAGTTTCTCCCCCCATCCACGCATTCTGAACAAAAGGAAAATGGCTAATTTTCTTCTTTCTTATTCAACTGACTTTGGAAAACAATAAAGCAGATAGAGTGATAACAAGAGAGCTTTGTAACTCTGCTGAATCACAGTTGTGTATGGTGTTTTTTTTTTTTAACTGCCACACCCATGATTCTCATTTACATTTTTGCCTGTTTCTCTAGTTAGACCACCGAGTGAACACTAAATTGTGCTTTGATTGCAGATCATGAACAATACCTGTAAGGTATCAGTAGCTGTTGAGCTGCTGCATATAACACAAATACAATTTAATGATAATGGTTGTGTTATGTGTTTGGATATATTAATATCAGAAATGAGTGATCACAGGCAGAATTAGAGTTGATGGAAAGTTGTTCCTCTAACTTACTAATGTACAGTGTCAGACCAACTTATTAGGCTAACATGGACCACAAAAGCTCAGTTTCCCCCATCTACTCTAAAAAGTCAGACTTTAGTTTGTCCCCTATAGACATCAGTTATGGAAGTTGTAACAGAAACCTAACACACGTTGCTATCTTAATGGTTAAGTAGTTTCTATTTCAGTAATGTGACAAAGCATCAGGGAGTGTAGTATCTCCTTAACCAGATTGAGGTCCTCTATATAAGAAGTGGAGATGCTGGGGATTGAACCCAGGACCTCATACATGCAAAGCATGCGCTCTACCACTGAGCTACATCCCCACATTTGTCCTTTTGCAGCATATCCATATCAATCAGAAAAGGGATTCAGTTTGAGCATGCAGTAGATGACAATACTGTAGTACAGCATGCAGTAACCATTGTGAGATTTGCACATCTGTATTGAATATGAAGTAATTTCCTCCAAATAGCTGACAGTTTGTCTATTATGAAGTTCTGAGCTAGTCTTCGGCTGCAGACAAGCTCAGACTGAATAGAGCCTCTTTGAGATTCAAGCTTTGTATTTCACACTAATGTAGGGAAGAGGCTCCACTTAAACCTGTTAAATGAGCTCTCTTCAAGTCCAATTCAGTCTGTTTAGCAGCTGCAAATACATATTGAATTTGGAGCCTCATTAGCATGTTTTTAAAGGCTTTAAACATCCTTGTTAGCAGTCCATTTTAGTGGCTGAGAACTCTTCACATCCTACAGTCCACTTAAAACCAGCTCATGTACATTTCAAAAACAGCAAATGGGCTCAATTCATCTGTTGCTGAGCCATCTGTTGGGAAAAAGTTGTACAGCTGACAGCAGAAAAGCTTCAGTGGTTCTCAGTGGCTTCCTGCTAGAATATCCAATCAGCAGCCTTTTGACTGCACAAAATATTTAAACCAGTTTCCTTATTGAATTTTGAACAAAACTCCACTCAGTAATGTTCATAGCCTCATTAATGGAATTGCTGCCATCATTAAAAGATCATAGCTGACACTTGAATGCAGCAGATTTAACAGAACTCTTAATTCCTTTTAATATGTGTTATGTAATTCAGAGCCAGTTTTGGGCTAAAACTCTGTACAGAAACAGACCAGAGACAGAAATACAACACAGTATTAGATGTCAGCAAACAAAAGTTTAGGGGAAAGGACTCTAAGCAGATATTAATTAAAACATCTCATTTTTCTAAATTTAAATGTTTGTTGAAAAGATGAAGCCAGCTGAAGAATGTGCCAGCCACTGGCCTTCTTGTAAAATTTGAACACCATGTTCTCTATAAAGTTGTTGATGAGGATTTCTCAAATCCAGCCTGGTTTTGTTAGAAAGTCATGAACAGATGATTACACCAAGACTCACTGTTTCTGACAGCAGCAGATATGAATAGCACTATTAGGAGAGAGAGACATTAAAAGCTGTGACATGGTCTTGTGCGTGTGTGTTGCCTGTCAGTTTATACAATACATTCTTTTGTGCATATATGCCTTTCCAGCATTTATGTATGTGTGTCTTTCTCAATGATGTGTGTCAGACTTTAGCAGCAGATTCTAATTTTGGCTAAACTACAGGAAGCACAGAGCAGAACACATCAATTATTGTGTTATAATCATCATTTTCTGCTACTGTTAGTGTGATTCAGTAGAGTGCTCACCATCAGCCCAACATTAATTTAGCTGTTTACCCCCATTAGATACATAAATGCCACAGAACTAATGAACTAATTTCATCCCATCAGATATACTTATTTTAAGATGTACAAACATTCTGCAGACATTTTCATCATCAGAAAATTAATGGTTTAGTGAAAAACATGTTACAGTGCAATACAGAAGTTTTGTTCCTTTGTGGAGTCATGACTTCTCAGATAAGTTACACCGATCATAAGGCATGAGGGCAGTTAAAGCTGAGTTTATCCCATGAAAACTTGGTTTTACAGTATGTCATTTTAATGTTGTGTCATTAAAACATTTCTGTTTTTTGGGAGTTTGCTCAGCTGGGACTAGGGCAGCAGTTCTGACATCATGTATTTAATCTACTAACTAATTTGATGTATGAAATGTTCTGGAAATACAAGAGAAGCGTTACGGTCAGATCCAAAGAATGCTTTGTTGTGGTGATGTTATGGCCTGTTCTTTGTACGATATGACAGTTTAAAACAAGTACTTGATCCTTCAGAAAGCCAGCTGGAACAATTCAAAAGTGGCCTTTTGGGAAGAAGTGTTGCAGAGGAACAGCAATGTGGCTTAATAAAAATAGAATTAAAACTGCTAGAAGTTGTTTAATGCAGTTGTGGAGGAGCAGCAGTATAGGTTCACGACAGATAACAAGCACGTATTTGTTATAGGATGGGGACATCAAGCTGTGATGTTCAGAATGTTGTTTTGCCCCTGTGTTGGTATGCTAATGTCGAAGGAGCAATCAGTAACAACCATCATAAGAAATACTGCAAGAAAGCTGTGACGTTTGCTATGAATAATAGCTTTCAGAGGGTGATTCACAGTCATCTCAGAGGTTGCTGACTGTGAGGTCAAAATTTCTCTTTGACCAACATGTCGCATCTATCATGTATATTTGTGCCCATCAGAGGGTGATTTGCTTCCTGTTTCATTCGTACTGTGAGCTGGGTCTCAACAGGTATTTTCCAGTGAAGAGCAGCTCTAAAAAATGCAACCATCAAATTTTTTTTCCTCTGTCTGTTTTTCTTTGGCAATTTGCATCTAATCTTATGCTCTTTCAAGTGACTCAATCCATTCTATAAATTAAAATATTTTAATTGTTTTTGATGTCCTTTGAGTTCTTTTTGTTTCCTGTTTACAGAGACGTGTTTTCCATTTCTTCTTGATATATTCCCAGGTTACTGTGATCACCAGCCAACCAGGGCGTGGCATTGTCCGCCACTTGGAAATGGGGCTCAAAGATGCTGATCTGGTGTCACTCAAGCGGCTCCTGGTGGTACAGATCTACAGTGCAGGAGAGTGGGGCCAGGACACTCCCTCACCTGAGGCCACTCATACTAAGACTGATGGTAGGAGAGCTCAAAATATACACTGACACAAGTTTGGATCACAAACTGCCGTGCACACAGTTAGTAGGCTGGGACATTGACACATGGGGAAGACACACACACACACACAGTCAAACAACATGAGCAAGGTCTGTTTCCTAAGCAAACATGACTCCCCCTCACTTTCCACATATTTTTTCCCTGTGCTTTCATGATCATCTTAGTTGAGTTGTGCAGTTTGCCGTTTTTTTTTGTTGTTGTTTTTTCTGTTTCATTGCACTCAACACTGGAGACATGTCACAATTTATAGAACTTGGCCGCCATCCTCATGTTTTCTCAGACAGCCTAATTTCATAATGAGATGTCTTTCTTTGTAATCGTGTGAAGGTTCAAGCAGTGTGGTCTGAATAAGTAGAGAGTGCACTGAAGATCGGGTGGAAATGAAGGGTAGAAAAAGCCGAGAAATGGAAAGTGAGAAAGAAATAAAAAAAAAAACATGCAGCGAGGAGAGAAAAAGTAAGAAAGGGGTGTGGTAAACATGCAGGGAATTCTTTCTTGTGAAAATATTTATGCACCCTGTGAAGTATTTATTGCATGGTGATAGTCACCTGTGTCAAGGGAGAAAATGTCTGAACTGACTGAGAGTTTGTTTTCTCTTTAATTCTCTGAGGCGTAGAAACATCGTGCTCATGAGTTTAAACTCTCCTGGTACAGTTATGTTGGTTATGAAATGCTGCCTGCAGTCTTGTTCATTGTCGTATATCCGCCTTTGTTATTTTTACATCATACTATAAAACAATATGTTAAGGAGTTGTCCCAGTTCTCCCCTATTAAATCTTGTTTTTGTCCCACTGGAGTTTTTCAAAAACAGAGCTACTTGGTTTTCACACATCAATCAAAGCCAGTAGCAGGGCTAGCAAGTACTGCAATGAACATCCTGGACTTTGTAGTGTAATCTTTGGCAAGCAAAGATACAAACTTTGCTTTTTATTGTCAGACACAAACTAAGCTGAAGCTGAGATCGT
>NW_018127984.1:107920-118663 GCF_001952655.1 Monopterus albus
CTGCTGTTAAAGCAAAGGGTATCCACAGTTTAATGTTGCTTTAGACAAAATTATGCTTATTTTTCCAGATTTTTTTTTAAAGTTTTTCTTGTGAAACCTTGGATGCTTTCACGTCCTTGGGTCGCGGAAGTGCCAAAACCTGCAGTTCCTCGAATGGCCACTTGAGTCTGGCTCCAAAAGGGTGTCAATCCCCATAGGTTCCCATGTTAAACTGCCCAAATTTGCAGCAGAAATAAACATGTTTAGAGCCTGGTACAAAAAATGGTTTTTGTCTCTATAGCTAATTTCCCCATCCATGACAACTGTACAGGGGGTGAATTTTTTTATAACTTGCCTGTTTAAATTATATTTAGACTAGAAGTTACACATAATTAAGGGCATGGCCACTTTGAGTGACAGACGGGAGGGTCCTGCCATCGATAGCTTGCTCTAGCATCTCGTAAGCTCTATTTATGCTCCACCTTTTTGCTCACTTTTGGTTTAGACCTAGCAGGCAGAGTGAAGCGCCACCAATATGGCTGCGGCCAGACTTGTGCTTCAAAACCACTACTCAGAAAACCAGTGGGTGACATCACAGTGGGTTTGTCCAGTTTTTATCAGTAGCCTTTAATGCAAAGTGTGGTGGTGAAAAATATGAATTTGAAGGGAAAGGTGGATGGTTAAATACACACTTTTTATAGTGAATTTATATATTGGATGTGCACAATATGCACAGGCAGAATCGGAATAAATAGAGGTGAAAATGTTTTGTGTGTATTTAAAATGTAAAATTGTGTCTAGAAAACACTAAAAGAATGATTAGTTATGTGTCAATGCATGTGAGTGATGGTTTATTCCTGTCTCTCCCTAGTGTGTAAAAAAAGCAGTGCAAATGAACACAGGAATATTTGGAATGGAGCCTTGGAGATATGGTTATGTAGTTACCACAGTATGATGATAGTGAGGCCTACATCCTTTTTGCTGCTGTAAAAGCAGACAAGATCACAGCGTTGCTCCACAGTGATGTTTTCTCAAAAGTGTTTAAAATAACAGCTTCTTTTATTTGTTGCAATACCACTTGGCCTTAATGTCCTTAGTACAATTTCTGGCTGTGATATTTTTAACAGTAAACCCACAAACATTTTGATGAAGTTGTCTAACAAGTAGCCGGCATAGAAAAGGAGTTCAATGGCTGAAAAAAAAGTAGGCTTAAACCAAAGATAAGAAGTTGTAGGAATTCTACTTAGACTTGCTTATGGTCTTAGAAATGTGTTTATTATAGGAAGTGGGTGGATTGTCCTAAATTAGATCGGAAGCCACAGATCTTTTTCATTCTCTCTTTGTATCTTTGTCACTTTTTGTCTGATCTCACAGCAGGACGAGATGCTCTTACCTTGACTGAAGATGGTATATTGCTTGATTGTGTGTATGTATTTGTAAGGCAAGTTTAAACAAACAGGAGCAAAAAGACACAGGGTACTGTGGAGCTCCTTCATCAGTAAGAGGACAGGTATGCAAATACCTCATTTTTAGAGGTCAACCACTGTTGTACTCAAACTGTGTGTGTGTGTGAGAGAGTGATTGCTTTATTGTTCCTGGCAGCACAATCCTTTGTGAGGATCACCTTGAATTTTACATATTGAATAGAGGACATTAGTGAAATGTGTGATTATTTTTGATTGGTCCTTAGTACTGCACCATGATTTTTAAGGATTTGGGTTAAGTTTTATGATTAAGTTTAATTTAAGGCTAAAACAAAAGTTATGGTTAGAAATGTGATTGTAGTGGTTTAGGTAGGGGCTAGGAAATGGTTTATGTCACTGAAGGTCCTCATAAGTGTAAAAATACAGCTGTGTGTGTCAGTGTTTGAAGCCCAGTGGCTTGATAAGCATCCTGTTTTTGTTGAAACTCAACCAATGTGTCCTTAAGTTCTCATCTTATTGTGTAACTATACATTTGAGCATCAGAGAGGATAAATTGGTAACAGAGCGAGAGAGAGGGAAGACAGAGCGAGATGAGCAGAGACAGCGATGGTGGTGATTTTGGCACTGGTGGTTTTGGTTTTTGGCCTCACAGTTGCCAAGCTGTAGATGTATGTAAATTATAGATGTAGTAGTTTTTAATTAGGGCTTTCACTATTTGGAATAAGTAGCTTGGGTTGAAAAACAGTTTGTCATGTTAAGTAGATTACAGCTGTTCAATGTCACATACATATTTAATCAACATCTAAATAAATATGAGTGACAGATTGAACTTGGTATTTGCAGATACCCAATGTCAGAGCACTTGGATCAGGGCTGAGGCCAACAAACTTTGCTGGGACTTCCCTAATTTAACTTTTGAGTGATACTGCCAAGGGGTGTCCTTGGTTTTGTTGCGTAACGTATTTAGCAGAGTTCTGTATTTGGTCTTTGTTGACCCCTCAGTTAAATGTAGTTACTCTACAGCCGTTGACTCTGCAGCTGGCATTTTCAAACATACCTAAATCTCAATAACACAGTAAAGGAATGAAAGAATAAGGGCAACGCACAGAGGTGGCATCACAGCTCATCATGTGACGTGTATCACATGACTCTTGTAACACAGGGAGCAGTGCAGATTCAGTGTGGGACTACCAAAATTGGTGAGTACTTCAATATTTTATGCTTTTAATGTGCGTCAATGCCAAGAAAATAGGACAATAGCGTATCTTGAAGTGTTGGCAGGTGTCAACCTGTGTTGTTTTGCCGCCAATGCGTGGGCTTTCATTGAAAATAATAGGAGGGGGTATTTGGCCATGTGTCACATGCCACCTGTGTGTGAGGCCCTATAGAAGCAGAGCAGCACAGAGAGGAGCAGTTGAACCAGATGGAGAGACAAAAAGACAGAAACAAATACAAGCTGGGACAGAAGGCCTTATGCTTTCAACAAGAAATTTTTAAAGGCATGGAGATGCTGGGGATTGAACCCAGGACCTCATACATGCAAAGCATGCGCTCTACCACTGAGCTACATCCCCTACAGAGGGCCTTCTTTGTTTCAGACAGTAGAGAGGTAAGACACAGTTACTGAACCTGTTGGATCCAGGCATATGGGAAAGTTGTCTTGGGTTAATCTCTGGTTGTCAACATTAAATGAACGTCAGTCAGTACAAATTACTGCCATAACACAGAATAATGCTGAATTCTATTATGAGAAGCAGATGGAGAGACAAAATAATACAGACAGAGAGACAAATACAAGGAATGCTGACAAGGAAAACAAAAATTAAAAAGAAAAATTGAAATACCAGTAGGTGGACAGATGATGAATTGATAACAGCTTTGAGCCTGGCTCAAAATCTCTGCCATCAGGCTCTCGCCTAACTATTGGCAATGAATGGGCAGCTGTCTCTAACCCATGTGTCTCCATATGTGCTTGGAGTGCTCAATAACGCAGCTGACTTTTGCCACAAGGGGGCTCAAATACAGTCAACAGCCTTTCCAGCACTTACAGTGGTGAAAAACATTAACCCCACCCTTGACAGAGGTAAAGATGCAAAATGGCCTCCAGGATACAGATATAGAGGTGACACTGAAACCCACTTTTTCTGTGGTGAATATTTGGTGTAATTTTCAGGTTTATCAGTGAAGTGACATTAATCTGTTTTATATAAATTAGTCCAGTTATGTGTGTCTAATGCAAGATGGTATTTTAAGGAAAACTCCAGAACATTCCACTCATCAGAGAAGCTGGGGATTGAATGCAGGACTTCATACATGCAAAGCATGTGCTCTACTACTGAGCTACACCCCCTGGGGTGGTTTGTGAGGAGACATTCATTTTATACCCTTCTCAGACAGACAGCAGGCACCTAATGATGTGAGCTACTGAAGGCACATTGACTCTGCACTGGTCCCATACAATGAGACAGTGTTCAGAGGTTGCCATAAGAAGGTTAGACTCCAGTTAAATCAGTGCACACAAATAAAGTGTGTTCTTAATGTTAATCCTTTCTTGCAACTGTGGTCACACACTTGTTCTGTATGTTTACTTTTAGGGAGACAAATGCAGTTTAGTTCTGATATAGCCAGAAATTTCAGATTATTTTAGAGGTGACATAATTTTGTTACTAGCAGCTAATGGGTTAGCAATCAGCATTTGTTGCAGAAGGACTAAAGCAATGTGACAGAAAATCACAGATGATGGGGATGTGGTGACTCAAAGTAAGGATTGGATCCACCATGCATTCAGCAGGCCAAAGGCGGTTCCTGGCAGCCTTACCAGTTTAATTCTCTCCTCCATCCAAACTGGAGAAATACAAATATGTCCAGTTCTCTAAGTCATTCCATCTGCTGCTGCTGTTGTGTGTGTGTGTGTGTGTGTGTGTGTGTGTGTGTGTGTGTGTGTGTGTGTGTGTGTGTGTGTGTGTGTGTTTGTGTGTGTGTGTGTGTGTGATGGAGCATGTATTCCTCTGTCCATATTGTGTTTGTTGTGTGCATGTGCAATCTGTTGCACATAGACAAGCGAATTCAACAGTTTCCAATCAGTCTTGATTTCCAGATTATTATTTAAAGCCATATTACACTTGATGTCATCTCCTAAACATGCATCACTGCAATAACAGCTTCAGTATCGATTTAATGTCACACAAGCACACTGTGCACACATATTCATGCACACACACAAAACCTGACTTTATATTTACTTTAAAGAAAGCATGAGTTCCAAACTGTCATTTCCACAGAGACATTTGTCTTTGAAAAAGTTCATCTCGCTACTTGATAAATCGTATCTGGTGCTTTTGCATTGTTTTCATATATTTGTGTGTCATCCATAGGCTCGACAAATCAGTATTGCACACTGGCATTTACTAGAACTAATTTTATTAAGATGACATTTTGGTCCTCAGGGAAAATTAATATAAATTTTCTTTATTCATATGACAGTGTGTGGGATTCTTTGGTTATTTTTAATCCTGTCACTTAAAATGCATGTGGCAGTTGGCCAGATGTGCCTTTTTTGCCCACCTGTCTGCTCACTGCTCAACTATACCAACCCTCTCTGTTACCAGAAATGAGAGACAAATGAGGGAAGTGTGGGGATGTTAACAACTCCACTGAGCATTCCTTTTGTGTGCTATTCTCTATATAGGTTGTTTTGCATTGGTTTTCTACATAGTATTTAAATCTGTTTGCAAATAAGTGTTCTTGTGTATTTTTGTGTTTGTGCAACATTATGAAAATCTATGTGACGCATACTTCTCAAAAATCCCTTTCAAGCAGCAGCCAAAATATCCTCAGTGTCATATTTCACAGATATGCCTTCAAACAGTTTTAGCCTTTTTCACATCACTTCTCAGCATTGTCAGGTCATTTCTTTCCTTTAAACACCTAGTTTCCAAATGCTTCTTATAGTGACATTACAGTTATCCCATCCACAGATATTTAGCTTTGAAATCCAGGTTTCAAGTGACAGTTTTTATTCTGTTTAAACACCATCCCTAAAACCACTTGAGATTGCTTGCGGAAGCTGTGTATTACTCCATCATTGATCTATCCACCATCCATCCACCCACTGAATTCAAATCAATAGCCTCCTTTATTCCCTTTCTAGTTTGATTGAGCTTGGAGTTATAAACAGTACATCCTCAAACAGTGTGCTCTATTCAAATGGCCACACTGAAAATTGGAACATGCTAACAAACTACATTTTCATATCTTATCATTGTAAACAAACTGTTGCTTTATAAAGATCATATCTAAACCTGGAAATGCTGGGGATTGAAGGTCTCAAAATTCTGAAATACATTTTTTTTTCAAACTATGTAAACTACAACAGCAGTAGTGTTCTTTCCTAACTTCTAATAATATAGAGGTAGTTGATAAAAGTTATAGGTGGTTGCTAATATAATTTAAACTCAAAACTAAAACAAGTTATGGTCTGCTGTTCTACATCTGCATGTTAATGTTACAAAGATGAAAATGCGTGTAGTAAACAAGACTAAACAATGAATCCTGTATACGCTGGTGGGATCCTGTTTTCGGTCTTTACACTCTACATTAGATCATAATTGAATATACACAGTACCTGTTGCCAAGATTGTAGGTGTAATCATCTTGACTGTTAGACTGGCTGCATTACAGTGTGCATTGTATTCCATTTAGTTGGTGTGACTGCCGCCTTGAATATGTGATGCTTTTTTTGTTTAGAAATGTTTTCCTTCTCCTTTGCCTCCTTCACAACACTTGTTTCATTTCCACACCCCCCACAGTTGCACTTGATCAACATACAGCCAACAAATCCATTCTGAGTCACAACCATGAATTATAAAGAGGTAAGCCAAGTCTGCATCTCAGTGAGCCTTATTTGTCATATTACATTACAATAAACTTAGCACATGAGTTCAAAGTGATACATAATGTGTTAATTTGTGAGCTAGATGTGCTTGTGGGCAGGTCAGCCATTCCCCTGTTTCTAGGCTTAATGCTTAAGGCTGTTTTCAGACTGAGTTTCAAAAGTGTAAAAGCCCTATTTATGCATTTCAATGGGGGATTGCATTCTAAACACACTTTGCGTTGTTGTTAGTTAGGCTATTGGGTGTTAAACTGTGTTTTTTATCTATCAGCGCCAACACAGTGGTGGTAGAAATTGGTGCTAATGTAGAGTAGGCATTGTTAGCAGCATGGCTAACCAAAACACAACAGAAATTTGCAGGATGGAAATGTGAATGAAGCCACTTCCATTGACTTGTGGCCATATTGTAAACAGCTAAAACACTCCCCCTGCAAGCCCTCAACCCACAACCAATGCAGCCCCTTGTGTTAAACCACAGCAGGGAGTTGTTGTACCACATTCAGTTTGAACACCCACTAAGCCATGATAATTTGCTGCTGGCTGTAGCCTTACATTTAGCTGACAGTTATGAGAGTGGTACAGATCTTCTCCTCTAGGGACAACATCCACAAATCAAGTGGGTGTCTTGCAAAGTCACAGTCTTTTTATAAACTTCCCTCTTTTCATTACTGTCCTTCCAGTGACGCTCAGCGATAGGGATAGAATGTGACCCTGAGAGTAACTAGAGGATGTTATTGTCTACTCAATGCATAGTCTTGTGCAGCTGACTCCAGTGTGACCTTAACTTGTGTTGGGTGGTAATAAATACCATTCCTACATTTTTGTGCAATTGGTTCTTTGCAAAAACAGCTTTCCAGCAGACTTTTCCTTCTCAGCTATGATTACAACCACATACCTGTTGTGATTGGGCCCCGGCTCGCTCTGTTCCTTTCTGTCTTTTTCATCCAGTAAATTTTCCATCACAGTCAGCCAGATCAGTTCAGTGTGTGGTGGGTAAAAGAGTACAGAGTTGCTCTGGAGGAAACCCCACCCAGACCTGCTGACATACACACACACACACACACGCCTAACCACAGCTACTGCAAAATGGTCACCTAGACAGGAAACACACTCTTCAACAATTTCACCATAAAATGGGTAGCAAGGATGAGTACAGTGAAAAAAGGTAATTTTTTTTTAATACCATTGTTTTATTTATTTGTCAGTAAATATTGTCAGACATGATTAATAATATAGATGCACAAAAATCAAGAGTGCATGTTGTGCCAAGGTCAGGCTGTTCACACCTTCATGTGGTGTTAGCAGAGCAGAAGGTGGTTGTGCAGATGGAGCCTGGCGTCACTCTTTACACCAGGATATGGAACCTATTAGTCCCACACTGAGAGATGATCGGTTGCTCTTACATCATGCACACAATGAGGTGCACAATTTATGTTAGCAAATCTTGTTTGTCAGTCAGATTGTCTCCATGAATCTTCTCTGTTTTACATTTTTACAATTTAAGCTCAATTTATCAAAAGGCTGTGAGAGAAACATGTTAGATCTGCAGTATTGCCTGACAGACATAATCATAGCAGAAACCCTGGATAGAACAACTGATTTTGATGTAATAGTGTGAGGTCTCAGAGGTTTTTCTGTGGTTGCAGCTTGCATATACATATTTTACAGCCAAGAGAGGTTTCAGTTATCTCTCTGTACTTTTTTTGTTGTTTTTCACCTTTTTCATAAAGTGCACTGAACAAAAGATAGTAAAAGGAAAAGCAAGAGGGTGAACAGCAGAAGAAGTAAAACCAGGAAGAAAAGGGCTCCTAAGGGTAGTTTACAGCTATTAAACACCAAAAAAGTGTCGTTACACATCCTTTTTTTGACTCCCTGTCTACCTGCCTGCTGTCTGTCACCATCCTGCTCCGCCAGTCATCTCCCTCTTCTGCCTTCATCACTTCTCTCTCCAAAGAGAAGAGACCTAACGAAAAGTGGAAGTGGACATATGGAGGTTTGAGTGAGGTTAAATAGTGTGAAAAGAGAAAAGGCGTTTTTCGGGCTGTTCCCGAACTTTAGATAACTACATTATCTCCATTTTTTAAGCAGTGTCAATACATTTTTTAATCTTGTGTCCAAACATTTTTCATTTTACATCGACATTGTACATGTACAGAATCAAAGGTACCTAATGAGTTGCCATAAATGCATGTGTCCTTTTTTTGACCTTCTCTTAAATATTTCTTTTTGTCCTCTTCTCTTGCTCTCCCTCCTCAGTGATAGCAGACAGATAAGATTGTTGCTGTTGCCCCCTCGCCCTCTTGTCCTTTTCAAGTGTCTGTCTTCTCTGATTGTCACCATGACCACATGGTTCTAACACAAGCGACTGCAAGGCAGTTATGTGACACAGCCGCTGATGTGTCGAGTGCCCGTATTTCACTCCAGATGATCAATGTCCTATTTGTCACTGTGTCAAACTACATCAATGAGCTATTCATCTTAATAGTCACGCAGGCACACTGACTGACAAGGACAGTTTGTAGTGTCAGTGTTGCTCTGTGAGTGAAATATGAATGTCAGAGGGACATTCTGCAGATGGACATTCATCAGCACTTCCTTCATGTTTGTGTACACAGTTTGTATCAAAGGGGTGCATTAGGTTGATATCACAGTATTGCCTCACCCCTATAATAAATCTGCACATTGGTGTCAAGTAGCAGTATTTTTATTCGTGTTACATATGCAGACAAACTTAGTGCACTGAGAGTTAATCCATCCATCCATCCAATATTTTTTTTCGTGTTACATATGCAGAGAAACTTAGTGAACTGAGAGTTAATCCATCCATCCATCCATCATCAACTGCTTATCCAGGGTCAGCAGGTTTGGTAGGGTGCTCTAGATGTCTCTCTCTCTAGCTCTTCCTGAGGGATCTGTTCCCAGGCTAGATGAGATATATACTGTGCAGTAATCCATCTAGTGTATTCTGGGTCTACCCTGAGGCCTCTTCTCAGTTGGATGTGCCTGGAAAACATCCAGTGGGAGGTGCCTAGCAGGGATCCTAATCAGGTACCTGAATCACCTCCGCTGGCTGCTTTCGATACAAAGGAGCTATGACTCTATATTGAGCTACCTCTGCATGACTGAACTCTGTACATAATCTCTAAAGAAATGTTCACATTACAGCAGAAATACAGCTTTTGTGCTTTTGTGCACACCTTGCCATTGCTGTGTATGTGCTGCACTGTGCAGGTTCTGCACAGACATTTGCGGTGTGCAGTGCACGGGGGGGTGCACTGAAAGTTCAAATTTATTGAACTTTGACCCCAGTTGCGTTAAACTCTGTGTGCATAGCCAATCACTGTTTTTCCCTGGCTTCGCCTTTACTCACAGAGTCTGATCCTCTAAAACATAACATTATTGATCTACTGCTAGCAACATTAGCATTGTAGCTACTCCATTATGTTTTATATCTGAACTCTAACCTCACTGGAGGAGATGTTGTCAGTAAAATGCCATAATTTACATGAAATATCTGGTTTGGAGCAATGGATTCTTAGCAAATGATGTTTTAACTTAGTCTAGCAAGCTTCAAAGCAGAGCTCCATTATCACGATCTTTCAGGAATTAGTGTAATGGCCAGAAGCTTTCAGGAGGAGCCCAGTGTCCATTATCTCTACTGTATCTGGTAAAGCTAATCTATATCTAAATAATGAGTTAAAACAGAGTAGATCTGCTTTCTCTTCTTGTAGTGAATTGGCTCATTGCATCACTAATTGCTCTGTATGAGCTAATGTTACAGTGCTTGATGGTCATGAGGATGATTCACTCTAATGCACAGAGCTAAAGGAATCTCAGCTGGGCGTGGGCTAGGACAGGACAGAGGGAGTGGAGGCCTACAAGGAGAGATAGTTCAGGGACAGGCAATAAAAGAAAGAGACTGGTAGAGAGAAGAGATATATTATAATGTGAGTTTCCAGGGATGTGATGAGTCAGCAACAGGAACTCGGTCCCTGCAGTTAAAGTCCAAATTGTCTAAATTGTTAAAATCCATGCAGCACAGAGGTAATTACAGATGACTGAATGCATAGAAGTTTTGTATCATCTTAGATGGTTACAGCGTTTATTTGTATAGTAGAGTGGGAGAAGGGTAAAACCCATCATCTCTTTCAATGACCCCAACTCATTCGATGACATCTAATAATGCCTGTGAATAAATAGCCTGAAATAGTTTGACTTACACACCCTCATACATGTTCAATGAGATGTTTAACCTGTGACTCACCTGTGCCATTGTAAATTTACAACATATACTTAATGTGATTAATGTGATGTGTCTGCAACCCTGGATCCTTACCTCAGCATGTTTGTCACACACACACACACCTACAGAGGCCACATGCTAATGCAATGCAGGAGCACAGTTAAGCCTTGTAGAGCAGAAGACCGGGTCGCTTGGTTTGACACTCT
>NW_018127984.1:118684-136022 GCF_001952655.1 Monopterus albus
ATCGAAGAAGGAACAAACAACACGTAATTGGTTGTTTAATCTTACATTCTGTACCCACAGTAAACACACTTAATGAGCTGAGCAGAGATTCAGAGGGAGGACATGCAGTACCAGTGTAAACACATTATTCATGAACGCAGATAAGCCTGTTGGGGAGAACAGACAGCATCATTGCTTCTCACTGAACACACATGTTGGAGTTAACTACTCTCTCAGTCTGAGATGTGTTGCACCTTGGAAGCATTACAACACTACACACACACACATGCTGGACTGTGTGGATTTAACTGTGCTGCTGTGACACGTAGTACACCTCTCTCTCTCTCTCTCTCTCTCTGTTCCTGTCTCCTTCTTTCATTATCTCCATTTCTCTCTCACAGATACACACACAGATACACCCTCCATTGCAGGCACTTCTACCACTGCAGATCATCATGCTTCACCTTTTCTGTCTCTTCTGATGTTCTTTCCCCGCTCCTTGCTCCTGCTGGTCTGGCTCTTTGTGTGATTTATACTTTCTTTCCCTTCTTTTCTGTAAACAGTCTTCCCACTCTCTCTCTACTCCCTCACTTTCTTGCTCTCTCTGTTACTCTCTGTCTCCTTCTCCCTGAATTCCTATTCCAAAGACATACATTATCAGAGGGTGTGGTGATCGATTTGCTTTATCCTGCTTTTCCCTCCAACTTTATCCATCAAGGATTTTCCTTTTATCTCCCTCCATTAGCATTTCCATAAAGGCAAGAACATCCCCTCTCTTCCTTTGACTGTATATGCCTCTATACGGCCCCTTGCCTCAGCTTTTACTTTCCTGTCTTTCCCTTTTTAATTTTTTTAGTTAATGTGAATTGATCCTCACTTCTTCATTACCATCTTCCCACAGCCTTTCACTGCAGACACCTTGCCTTTGCTCAGTAAGGTAGAAACGCTGATATATCCAAGGATACAGGGGTTGTTATACCACTGATTTCATGTATGCAAGAATTTCCACCAGTTTCTTCATTCAAATTAGGAGCAAGTGTAATGTGGCATGTGTCAGAATTGACACATTCACCCAGCAAAGATCAGACCACAAACATTTATCAGCAAAAAAGGAGCAAACATAATTCTTTACCTTCAGATAAAGTATGTATTTCTAGCTTAAACACTTTTTGAAACTTTGGCCCAGAACCCAAGATAGCTTCTGCACTGTAGCTGCACTCAGAGATGAAAGACGTGATGACACATTTTATTCTAGGAATTCAAAGTTGATTATTTTCATCCTTGAAGTTCCTGGCCAGAATGGTTTAAATACTTTCTCTATTCTCTATCCATCTTCTCTATTTTTCTTTGTCTTCTCCTCCCTTCTGTCAACCTCTACTCCATCTGTACTCTCTTTGGCTTCCAACAAGGCTTCCTGATCCTTTTCTCTCCCTTTAGTCTCATTAAATATCTCATGATGGGTCGTGAACTATTAAACACCAGAGAGAGAAGGAGAAGAGACTTGTCTCAGGCTTGTGTTCAAAATAAGCAGGAGATGAGGGTGGGGCAGGTCTATAGGGTCTCATTTTTTTGTTTTGTAACAGTAGTGGAAATCAGAAGCAGTGCCAGTTCATTCTATTACCGAAAGGAAGCGGAGGTACAGAAAGTGAAAGAAGAGATGAAGAGATTTACGTTAATCTCTAAAATAAACCAGAATACCAGTGGATTTCAGAGCAGCAGACAGGCTTGAAAAAAGTGACATTGCATTTAAAATGCAGGCCCACTTTTCCATCCAGGAGATCAGTGCCACGACTTCTCATCCGGACAGACACACCGAGGCCCTCAGGTTACATGCTCAGTGTTGTCAGCCATTGCGACTATGCTGTCTTTTGAATTTAGTGAACTTTGCCTCCACCTAGTGGTCACTGAGTTCTGTTTGAAAAATGGATTTGGAAAACAGCATAATTAATATGGTGATGTGTTAAAATGATGAGGTTGTAGCATCCACAGTAGGTAAGTGCCAAAATTAAAGAATAATATATGGAATATGAGTGTTGATCTGTCATTTTTAAGCAAGAGATATCAAAGTAATAAGCAAGTTTTATTCGAACCATGTGAATTGGAATTTTGAAGCCAGTTTGTTAAACAGCACTTGTTAAATTTTTTTCAGTCACAGTCAGTCTGATCCACCTTTTATCCAAATACTGATAACTGTTCATCTGTAGAGGGCCTGATGTTGGGAACGGAGATTGACCTGCAGCAGGTGGAAAACACTGTGTTTGCCATGGAGACAGTGTTGAAGATGTGGCTTCAAGAGCAGGGAGGAGACAGAGAGCACCTCCACCTGCTGCTGCCCAGCCCTCTGGACAGTCCCATTCCAGGTTGGGTGCTGTACTCTTTCACACACACACACACACACATTTCCTATAGTCTTTTTGTTTTGGAGAATTGGTGAATTGCTTGAATTAATGCAGAAAGGATGAAATAAAGAAATGACTTGTTATAGCTGTTATTCTTTTATGTATAATGTTGAATGTTATTCTGGTAATGGTTCTGGTGTTTGTCAACTCCATAGTGTGTGTGAAGTGTGACATGCAGGAGCGCCTGATAAGCCCAGCACTCATTCCTCTGACCCCCATCCTGGGAGTAAAGACCGAGAGCATCCGGGACTTCCTGCCTGTCACTAAGGGCTCAGCTATTCACAGCCTACAACCACAGAGACTAAGAGCAATTAAGTAAGAGAGTGGGCTGCAAGGGTGGTAGCTTTTATTACTTTTAACTGACCTACATTTTGACTTTTGCTGACATGTAATTTTTGTTGTTGTTCTGTTTTCACACAACCACATAACCTCTCAAAAGTGACTTAATTAATTAAACTACAGACTATTAAAAGGCAAGGAAATGCATTGCAAAGTAAATGACATGAAAGAGAGTATTGATCATTTTTCATCTTGTGAATGTGTTCAAATGTAACCATTTTGTTTTGTATTTGATAAATACTCTTATAAATAGTCCTGTATTTGTTTCTCAAAAAATCACCAAAATCTGTGATAGAAACAACAAACACAATCTATGACAACGGACCAGATGGACATATTTTTTTCTGAACACAAAGATATTATATCTGTCTTCACGGTATTTCAAATAAGATCCATCTATCCTTCCTTGTTTTTTGGGTATGTGTATGCACCATTGTGTGTACTGTATTCAGTAAAACCCTGTCTGTCTGTGAATGACTTCATTCTGATTGCAGGGAGCTGTAGAATATTTTTTAGAAATAATTCTCCACTCACATCAGAATCTGCTTTGTTTTGTTTTTTGGTCGATACTCAAAATAGCTGCAGCTGGGCAGAAAATTAGCTCCATGCCTGAAAGCTCTAGTTCACAACTTAACTTGTTTATGGGGAGTTTTATTTTCTCACTATAGTAGAAACTCAAGAGACAAGGTTAACCTCAGTAAATGGGGGAAGGGCAGTGATACAACACAAGCTAATTGTTAACAACATAGACTACAAAGAATAGTGAAAATGTTAAATTCAGTTTTATTTATAAGCTCATTCTACTTCTGCTGGCCACTCACAGCCAAAGCATGTGCTAAGAGAGACAAGTGTTTTACAAACTCATCTCAAATTCTTTGCACTACACTGGAAGAAAAAACTTTTTTTTATCATACCACGCTGATAAAGTAGGAAGCACATCACACCAAACATGCAAGGTTGAAAGGGATGCAGCAAACTATTACACTAAGCACTTTTGCCTTTTGACCAGACAAGAAACTAGATTCCAAACAGTACATCATTTTGGGTCCACTGTTACTTTAAACCTGAGAAGTGATAACTTAACCAGGCTCTCAGTACACGTTCACTGAAGTATTTTGAACCATGGTAAATATAATCAAATATTTTACAATCCCAAAGCCATGTGACCTTATTTCTAGCTGAACCAAAATTACAATAAGCAGGATGATTGTGCTGTCTTTGTGAACACATTTTCATGTGTCTTACACTGGCACTTCTTTTGAATGAGTGATTTCAGCTTTTAACCACACATGCACTAGTGGTTGATCTGCAGCAGACTGGCCTATTCTGGTGTTGTTCAAAAGTTGATGCTGTTTCCTCCAAAATGCACACACACACACACACACACAAAACACACACGTACTAGACTACTGATGATAGAAGGAAGCTCTTTAAGCCTGTGTGAGTGACTACTGATGATGGAAGGAAGCTCTTTAAGCCTGTGTGAGTTTGTGTGTGTGCTTTGCATAGTGATGACTCATGATTTACAAAATTCACTTCAGCAGGGATGATGTCATTCTATGTTTCACTGTTATGTGTTTGCATGTTGTTCTCCTGAAGAATACATCTGGATCTGTGAGAAGATGGATGTGGTTTTCTTTGACAAACTTTTTTTTACACAACTGTTTTCAGTAATGAAGTCATGACATTCTTTTTTTAAACTGAAGACACATCGGCCCTTATTCTGCATCTTAACCAAAGTTGTGTGCTTGTGTATGTGCGTCGCAGGGTTCTCCATGCCGACGGAGTGTGTGAGAGTGTATTGTATGGCCTGCCGCTGGTGATCCGCCCCACAACCTGCTGGCAGCTGGACTGGGATGAAATGGAGTCCAATCACAACCTGTTCCATGCTCTGTGCCACACACTCAGGGTGTGTGAATGTGTTTACTGTTTTTTGAGCTTGTGAGAATCACCTTTACAGTTTACACGTTAGATTTTAGTAACAGAAACGATCAAAAATAATCCTCTTTAGATCACATTGTAACAAGTAGACTTTTTCCAGTCTACCTGTCGCTGTTACAGCTGCATATATTACAGAACATGTTTATGCCTGTATTAATGAAAACTAGGTTCCCTTTTACCTTTTAACCAGAGTATTAGTTATAGTTCTGTTAATGGTGGAATAGACCAATCATATCGGATTGTTTACTGTAAAACATTTGTTACAGAACATACAGTATCTGAATCATTTAGTAAATGATAGAAATAACAATGAAGTCACTTTGAGCTTTATGCTGTTTTTCTCTTTTTCAGAGTCGTGACTTATTCCTGTTGCTACAAGTAGAACCCATCCAGAGGCCAACAGCTGGAGGCTTAGGTCCATATGTGTGATTGTGTGTTGGTGCCAATGTGTGTGTGTGAGAGAGAGAAAGCAAGAGAGTAATGTTATGAGTTTAGGAATCCTTTTACAGTATGTGGACTCATACACCGTGTGTTTGTGTATCAATGCAGGTGTGTGTTCTCACTATGTCCTCCAGCCGTCCCAGTCTCTCTCCCTACTCCTGAAGCCTGTGAGCTCCAGAGAGTTGCTGCTGCCCTGCTCACTGCCTGTCTCAACTCAGGACCCTTCACCTGACGCCATGCAGATTTTACAGGTTAGGTCACCTTATTGTGCACAAAGAAAATCAGCACAGAGGTAAACAGGGGTTTCCACTCAAAGGCAGAACTAGACAATTCTGAATCACCTTTGTCACACTGATTCTAGGAACTCCATACACACAGCTGATGCAAAGTTCACATCTGTAAAACGATTTGTTATCTTTGTTGAGCTGCAAACGTTCCCAGTGAGGTGAATCTTTCTTCCCCCACAGTAAAATGGTCAATCCTAAAACAACGTCTAATAAAAGATGAAACAGAACAAAATCTGACAACTGTAGATTTTAAAAGACGCATAGATGAATGAGGATGTTTTAGAATGTGATCTCTGGTTCATGGAACCAGGATTTAATCTATCTGAATTAAAGTTAGGCTTATTTATGGTGTTTTTCACCAACACATGCAGTTAGGAACAATGATTAATCACAGTACACATCATATTCAAATATGTACTCAGGGTGTGAGAATAACCAGGAATTTTAATAGACAACACTAGACAGCGTGAAAAGTTATAATGTTATTGTTTGCTATTTATTATTGCAGATATCACATGGCTATAATGGCCAGAAGCAGAAAAGAAGCACCTCTTAATTTCAGCCACTCACTCAAAAATAATAGCAATAATTGTTTAGCCTTATTATGATTTTTAGAATGATTTCAGTTTTAAGAACTAAATAGTTATTTATATTATGTATCATGTAATTTGTTGACAGGATGCTCTTATGATTCAGTGTTTACATGAGCAGGTGCTTTGTAGTGTCATAGATCTTTATCACTCCCTCACTATCGCTTCCGTTACCTCAGAGTAGACACATACAGACACATACATATATTCATATATTGTCAAACAGCAATCAACAGCAGTATTTTTTGGTCTCTGTCAGGGTTGTCTGACCCAGCTGGCAGAGGAGTTTGTACTCAACCCCCTCTCTCTGAGCAGTAACCTCTACCAGCAGCTCAGGAGCAGAGGCCTGTTTTCACAACCACGATTCCCATACAGGTTAGCACCATCAAGTATCAGGTTGGTGAGGAGGGGTGTGGGATAATACAAATGTGTGTAGCCTTTATGGTAATTTTACAAGAGTGGACTATGCTCATTGTAATGATGATGATCAGGTTGAAGCTGTGGTCAGTGATGTAAGAAACGGTGAAAAGTAACGGAGCACGGTGATTATGATGACGACTGTGATGATAATACAGATGGCGGTTTTGTAACAGATGAGGATGACAGTATGATGACTGTGATAATACTACATTAAATATATAGGTGATAAAGATGCTATAGTAATTAAAAGACCATGATGATGATGACAGTGGTTGATTCCAGGCTGCAGCCAGCAGCTGCCCAAAGAGACCAGGCTCAACCACCAGAGGGACCTAAAACCACAGCCAGCAGACAGCCTCGGCAGGTAAACACCACAGCTTTATGACAGTCTAAGGGTCACTCTCTCCTGCTCATATATATGAGCACAGTGATTATAAGGTGATACCACAGGTATGCAGCACAAACACAACACAAAGCAGGAAGAAAATGTATGTAAATATCAGTGAGTGCTTCTCAGTTCCTTACTCACTAGATGAGAGCACTAACTACATCCTGAGATCCACAGTCACCAACTTGCATCTAATGTAAAAGTTTAACTTGTCTTCTAGAGAGGTGGTTCAGCATATTATATGTCACAAAATAAAAAGATAATATAGTTTTCATGCAGCTCAAGATAAACATTTCAGTCTTTTAAAATGCTTCTAAACGCCACAATACCCCGAGCAGTATCTCTGTGTGTCCTCTGGGACTTGTTTAGATAAGCAGACCTGGAAGAAGTATTCAGATTCTTAAGTAAAATTATTAATACCACAGTGTAAAATACTCAGCTAAACATAAAAGCCTTGCATTTACAATCCCACATAAGTAGTAATCTGTTAAATTTACCCAAAGTATTAAAAGTAAAAGTACTAATTTTGAAAAAAAAAGCGGTAGCGCTAGGTTTAAAAACTTTATATACAGTTAAGGGGGTTAGTGCAGTGGTTCCCAGCTTAGGAGTTGGGCCCTTCCAAAGAATCGCAAGATAAATCTGAAGATCTGAAAATGAAAAACAAAGTTCTGCTGCCCATATTTGTATTCATTTCTTGGACTGAATGGTTATTTAAATGAATCCATGTGAGAAGTTTGGATGGGAACAGCTAACAACTCATAGATCTCTGAAAAGTGACAAGGGGCCAGACACTGATGTTATAAAAGAGTTCATGAGCTGGAAAGGTTCAAAACAAGTGGTTAACCTTTAACTGTTCTGCATTTTATAAGGTCATCGTGTTTTTTGGGTAAAAATCTTAACCTGCAAAGTAACTAGAAAATAAAAACAAAGCTGTCAAATAAATAACAGTAGAGTAAAGGTGAGTTATAGTGCAGTAGAAGTAAAAAAGTAGCATAAGATGTAAATATAAATAAGTATCAGTACCTCAGCAATGTACTGGGGAACAGTTAGGTACATTCCTCACTGATTATAAAGAGTAATCATGGCTAGATTTAAGAATGCAGATGAAAAATCAAAATCACTTTAAATAGTATTTAGCTTTCATAATGAGTCATAAACACTGATAAAACTAGCTGACATGGCAGTACTGGGGTACTTTCTGTTCTTCTAAGGTTTTTTGAAACACAGCACAGAAGATTCATGTCAGAGGTTTAGACCAGTTTGCATTTGTTACATAATGCTTTGCTAGCATTCTTGATATAACAATTCAAGTAATGTCAGGATTTAAAATCTTTAGATCCTAAAATATTTCACAACTTATTTTCATGCACATAGTCATTTTGTTAGAGTAAGCATCCATTTTTGCAGGTGGTAGACGTCTTCTTTAGAAAGATCTTAACGTTTCAGCTTCAGGTGTAGTTCAGTGAAGCCTACTATGTCCTGAGAGCGTATAGCTGTTGGCAGTGTGACTCATCTGGGTTGATAAGGCTGCTGACATGCAAATAGTTCACAAAAGGTCTTTCATCTGCTCTGCTTTAGTTCTGTTCTGTTCTCTGACACACTGTCTCTCGATCAACTGTTGAAGCTCTGCATGTTTGTATTTGCGTGTACAAACACTAGGTCTATTAATGTCTTCTTCTTTCTTTTCTCTGTGATATTTTATCTTCCTTTTGTGCCACCTCCTTCGGCGCCTCCTCCCCCTTCTCTTGTATTTCAGTTTTTTTTTCTTGTCTCTCTTATGAGTCAAGTGTACCGTAAACTCAGACTCCTCTTCTCTACTGTATTATTCAATTCAAGTAGCAAATTTCTTTTATTGTTTAAATGACATTCAAAGTAGCATTAAATATAAATGTACTTGATTTTGAAATATAAAGAGTGTATGTTGTCTCCTTTTAACCACAAAACCAGGGTCGCCAAGTGGGAACAAACAGCAAGGTCAGGGCCACTGTAGCTCCCCTGCCCTCTTCCTCCACCTCTTTCTCAGCCATGAGACCTCCTCCTGCTAAAGCAACCCGTCTGGCTCTGACGATCCTCAGCAACAGCAGGGGAAGCCGGGCCCTGGCTCCTTCTCAACAGGAGGTGGGCGATGATGATGACTCCATGGTAATACAGTAAGAAAACTGTTGGGGGAGTGGAAGAAAGTGGGCCTAGAGAGCAGTACAGTAACCAGGGAGAGAGAGAAGCATTTACACCCTGGGTGGTTACCCCTTCTTTTCATCTGTCTTTATTCTCACCACAATATTAGCTAGATGTGAATTTCAGAAGCCCTTGTATGTGTGTGTGTGAGAAAGGAAAGTTTCAACTCACTGCCATCCCTAGATTGCTGAGGCAGCAATACTTCAAAATCACACACCAGTAACAATAGAAAGTGGGAGAAAATATGAAAAGAGGGGACAATGGAAGCCTGGAAGAGTCATGGAAAGTAATATGAATTACCAAAAAAGAACAAAATGTGGGTGGCGTGGGAGATCAGAGGGAGTAAAAGCTGATGAATGTTTGAAAATTGTTGTTTGCATGTGACAGCACACCTACTGACACATGTTAACACACAGTTTAACACAAAAAAGCAGGAAACAGAAAGAGACTGGTTACAAAAATACAACAAAGCAGACTTACTGCAGCAGTAGTATACAGTGACTTACTGTATAGACAAACACACATATGCACATTCCTTTTCCATCTTGCCCTAAAGCCGTCTGAACACAGCTTCACTGTTTTAATGAGACAGAGAATAAAGCAGCAGACAGAGGGGCCTCTCTGCTCTCCTTCACCCCCCACAACAAGCTCTCTCTCCGGGGTTTGAAACGCAGCATGTGGAGGGTGGATGGAAGAACAGAGATGAGAGAAAACTGCTAAAAAATTTCAGTATCTTCAGTAAAACAGTGACAACTTTTCCTTCTTAAAAGGTTTGTGATGGAGACAACTTTCTTTTTGCATGTGTGTGTCAAGTTCATGCAGTAACATCACTGGCTGCACAACATTACATTTAACGATCATAGTAGTCAGTTACATACATTCATCAACACTAATAGTAATTTATTCCTCATGACACACACACATGCAGGCTTAATCAGCCTCCCGCCATTCCACCCCCTTGTCGGACCTTATAACATTAGGAACTACCCAGTGGCAAATGACTTCATGACACTGTGATGCCACAGGACTTCTGCATTCATGGATTATAGCCACAATGATCCTTTTGTCTCTAATTCAACCGGACATCCTAAACTACCCACTGACATTTTGCTCACTTCTCCCTCTCCATCCTTTCCCTCTTCTTTCTCATTCCGTACTTTCTTTTCAATCGTCACGAGAGCCAACGTGTGCGAATGTCATAAATTTGTTCAAATAGAACAACAACAGCTTCTCTGTCCCCAAGAAGGTCAAAGGACTGAAGCCAAAGTTGATCTGTTTGAACCAGCCACTCTCAGACACACTTCTCATTAAATGTCACAACTGTTAAAGATTAATGGGATGTGACCTTCACTAACAAAAGTTAGATTATTTGTGTTTCCAAATTGATTCAGAATTGAATCTGACAGAGACTGTAGCATTAGCCAGCACATTTTTAGGTTTTGGCAGATTTTTGACCCATAACAGTCATCCTGTTCCAAGGAAGCTCTTTTTTGTTGTAGGCAGCATTCAAACCTTTTTTCATATTGTTATCTTACTCAGGTTTCGGTTAATCTTTCCTGTTGTGTGATGACAGTCTTTTTATAACCTAATGTCACTACATCTGTAAAGCAGTTGGTGATATTTCTGCTGTCTTGTCATTTCAGGATCTTATACTGTATTTTTGAACTTCTCTCAAGTTCGTATTTTAGCACTGGTTATTAACTGTGGAGTATTAATGAATGCACCTAAAGTAACATTTTGGTGAGATGATTATTATGGTAACTTCTCTGTAAGGAAAAGAGAGATGGCTATACACTGAGATGCATCACTGCTGAATGTAGACAGAGTGATCACTCTGGTGTCTCCTACCTTTTAAGTTTTGATTCATTGTTTCCTGAGGGCGTAGAAATAACCTTTCACTGCATCAGTTTGTGAATACATGTGTATATATCAGCTCAATCAGCATGGACAGGACACTTCCTTGTTATGCTCCCACTTTGGCTCTGTGTATTTTTATACATAGATTTCTTAGCTTCTTGTTTCTTGAAACTTGTACCATTTGATGCAGTTTACGTACTAAAATATTTTGCAATTTCAGAAAGTGTTTTGCATTTTTTCCAATCAGACTTAAAAAAAAAGAATTTTTGTGGGCTGTCTGTCTAAAAGTGTAATAGCAATTCTCTATGTCTCATCAGTGTCTGAATCTTTGGATAATATTAGTGCTGTGACTTCCTGTTTTATTCTCCATGTTCCATTTCCTTTTTTTTTGTTGCAATCTGCAGAACAAAATAACTTTATCAGACTCTGTGTCTGTCTCACAACCTGTCATATACCATCTCTTTCCTGTAATTGCCTTGGTTGGCCGCATGACTCTAACGCCATACACACAGACAAACTGAGCACCAACACACAGTACACGAGTGTCTCGATTCATATATAGATCATAGGCAGAGAATAATCAGCTCTCTCACAAGCAGCTCTGAACAGAAACAGGAAGCACATCGTTGTGAGGAGGTGAAGTCAGGAGCCTACAAGACCTGAACTATAATTCTCCTGACAGGAATTTGAAAGATCAGCACTTCTACACAGGTCTAGAAATCCTAGTGAAGTCTGTAAATTTGATTTGATAAAGCCTGCTCCATTCAGCAAATTTGGAAATTAAGAAATGAATTATATTAATTAAGAAATTGAGCAACAAAAATGTAAAGAATTATTTAAGTATTTTGTATAGTCTGTGAAGAGGTTCTTGTCATTGTCCTACACAGTTTCCTGGTTTAGCTGGCTAACAGGGCCACATATTCATCAGCATTTTGCACAGGCATCGCTTCTATTTCAGAGGCAGTAATGCAAGAATCTGAACGAGAAGCTGCTTTTAGACAGGGCTGAGAGCTGACAGAGGGTGGATGAAACTCCTTCAGACAGATGTCTGACTGGGGTTGCTCCTGCAGAGCTAAAATCAAAAGCTGGTGGTCTGCAGAGTCTAAGACAAGAGGAACCAGGCAGGTTCAGGTGTGTCCTGAAGGCAGAGCTTCCTCATGTACACTTTGTGTACTGCAGCCTTTAAATAGAATGAGGAAATGCAGCCAGGTTTTGTTTCTAATGTGTGTTATACAAAGAAGTGCAGCTGACAGGTGTGAGAGATCAGAAGCAGACTACAACATTGAAAAACTTGGTGTAATTGAAAAAGTTTCAGGTCTTGAAGTTTTAAGTACTATAAGTGGCTTTTTTTTTTTTTGGTATTTGCTGTTAAAGGAACATACTCTATTGATGTTGCAGCTCTTACAGTTATGATAAAGTTCTTTATTTCATTAACTGATTGTGGCAGATAACATGTATTTGCAGATGACAATATGAAAGTCACAAAAAGTGTAGTAGGATACTAGTATTCTTAGTCTGATCAAGTTGTTAAATGAGGTTTGCAGTTACCCGCACCAGTATTTTTATTAACACTGGATTAAATGACTGTGTAACATGAAACATGTGACTTTGATGAACACACTTCCTCTCAGCTCTGCAGTGTTTTGGTGTCTTTCAGCTCATTGTTTTGGTTTAGGACTCCTGACCTTACTGTCATAGTTCAGTCTGACCCCTCCTCCGAACCACAGGCAGACAAAGCAGCTAGCTGGTGAACACAGTGGAGCAGGTTAGCAGCTAACGAGTCAGATTTTTCACTCAGGAGCTGAAACATTTTAAACTCACTTCATAAACTGTGCAAACCCTGTGCAAATCTGCATGTATCACAGTGATCCTTAACGTTGTATGGAAGTGCACATCACTAAAATTTGCACTGCCTCTGAACCTACAGTAACAACGTGAAGGCTTTTAATCTCCTAAAAATTCTGGAGATGTACAAACAGCCTAGCCTCCCAAAAAGCACCTGCTGGTGTAATGCCTAGTTTCAGTGCCACTTGTTGTTCTCTTTCAGTAAGTCTGACATGACCTTAAAAAGAGAAACAAGCAAAAGCAAGAGACCTTCATAGGAAGAAGTCACGTAGTGTTGAAGATAAACAGAGTAGGAAACAGACAGGCTGTGCTTACAACATTAATAGAAGATTGTGTCATGTCTGCATGTTGAAGTGTAGAGACCACAATCCTGCAAACAATTCTGTCTGACAAAAGTCGGATAGTCATACAACTAAAAACAGCATGCAGACAAACACACATTTGCACATGCAAATTAAGTTGTCTATCAAATTAAAGTCAGTGTATGTTTCTGTAATGGTTTTCCTCTCCTTCTTCAAAATGTATAGATAGCTTCACTTTTTAATCCACTGTTACTTTTTTAATACTTTCTGTCTTGAGTTCTCAGCAAATCATTAAAGGGCTTCATTGTGACTTGGCATTTCTCCACAGCCTGAGAACACTGACAGAACTTGATCTAAAACTGTGAAGTGAGGTCTCTGATATGCTTTCAATGTGAGGCTACCAACCTTGAGCACACACATATAATTACTCAGGAATCCTCCCAAGGTGATATGGCAGTAGTGGTGCACTGCATTCAAATGCTTCACATACTGACATACCCATCCTGATATATCATAAGCTGAACAAACTAGACAACAGCAGGGCAGGCCTTTTTGTACATTTTCTCACACACATGCTCGCCTGTAGCTGCCACGCACACATCTCATTAGTGATCAGGCAGTCAGTTGAGCTGTACTGCAGATATGTGACAGGTCAGATCAGATGAGGAGAGATGTGAGGAAGGAAATAGAGGAGGTGACAGAAAGCACAGTGGAAAATTAGTTTTATAAAGTTCAATTAAGTCAATATGCTGTATGATTAATTCATACTCAAGGTATTTAAATTGCAGTATCTCCTGAAGTTGCATTTATAATTATGAGACACAAGAACCCTGCCCTGAAGCCCAGATCATTTCTGTCTGAATTAGTGTTGCTTTGACCCATCTGTTAGGCAAAGCTAGACTAGCTTTTTTTCCTGTTTCCTCTATTTATGCTATGTTGATCAGTTGCTGGCAGTAACTTCATGTGGTATCATCATGTGGTATCGTGGTATCATCAAGGTGTCACTCTCACAACCATTTAAAGTTCAGTGCAGTTTACTGCATGGCCAGAATTTGAGCAGAGTCCGCTATGCACACAAACACACACAGGCCGGCTGTAAATGTGTAAACAACTTGTTTTGGATGTTCCAACACAGAAGTTGAAATGTAAAGAAGCATAAAAACAGCACCATGTACTGTGCTGACTGTGTGTATGTGTGCGTCTGTGCCTTTTCTTTCCAATGAGTTCAGAGTTCCAGGGTTTAATGAGAAACACAGAAGTTTGTTGTTGCTCTTTTTTTCTGTTTTTCCTCCTATACTCTGTCTGAAAGGATGGGATGTAATCCAGTTACTTTTGGAGAGGTTTCCTGTCTCCAGCAGCAGGTGGAGAAATAAAGACAGAAAATTTTAGAGGGATGATGTGGAAAACGTCTGGGAGCAGGGAACAGTCTGTACCTGTTTGTAAGCCAACCAGACAGAGACAGGCTCATCTAGCCAGCATTCATCTTTTCTTTCTCTTTCTCCTTCTCCAAGTCCCTTTCTTTTCTTTTTCGTCATCCTTAGCTCAGGATAAACACCCACATTCCCCTTTCTCTGCAGGACTCTTCAACATGCCAATTAGCTGTTTTTCCTTCTGCCGTCCCATTTCTCCCTCTTTCCATCTTGTATTCCTGCCCTCCTCTTACGGTATCTCTCCGTAGTTGAAATGCACAGCGTGTCTGACACAAACCAGCCACCATTAACTGTCACCACAGCAACCAATCAACAGCATTAATGCTTACAAGGAGAAAGGAAATAAGAAAGAAGGTCTTTCTGTTTTTTTTTAAGCTTTAGCGGTGTGATTAAGTGGTTGGAAACCAGCTGAGGCAGCAAAAACAGAGCATGGCAGAGGGAGAGAAGTGCAGGATGAGGTCAGACTGTTTCACTGTCCTATTTAGTGCAGAACAGAAAGTCTTTGTAAAATCTGAGTGTATGATTGGCTCGCAATGGGCCAAGCACAGGGGGGAAGTAGTCATGCAGTAATCAGGGGAGTTCTCCTGTTTACAGATCCATTATGGAGCAATGGTTTGGTTTTTCTGAGCCATTTTTATTATTAGTCATATTTACAGACAGCACAGCTGTTTTTGACACATATACACACACACACACACACTGACACATTGCAGGGGACTAATGTGATATTTAGTCTGTTCATAGAAATATAAAAGGTTCAAATAATATTGTTTTTTGCAGGAAATTGCCACATGAAGACGGTGACCCTATGATGACCCATTTATTTCGGTTTCTAAGACTCAAACAAGGGTCTTAGAAGTCCCACTTTTCATGAATCCTCCAAAACAATACAACATTTTTCAGTTAGTGGATCCTAACATGAAACCATGTCACACATTAGTGTCCTAGGCTGGAAAATGTTGTAAATGTCACTCTTTTTGTGGGATTTACAAAACTAATCAGTCCAGAAAACACACATAGAACATGTTTTACCTCTTGTTGGTTAAGTCTTCATTGTCACAATGTCTCATATTGCAGAGTAACAGAGAAGCAGCAGTAACAAAAACATTTCCTGTGACTTTATAAGCACAGCAGACATTTTATAAAAGAAGTGCCAAGCCGCCCTCTCAGCTTGTTAAAGGCTCCTTTTGGCAAATCCATCTGGTTTCTGTGTGTGTGTTTAAGTGAAGTGGCTGGCTCCAACCACACTGTGGCTTGGTACACCAGTTATGGGTTGACCGTGCAAACACTCACTCTCTCTTTCTCAAACACGCACACAGGGTGGTCCTAGAATTGTCGCAGAAAGTGCAGCCAGAGTTGTGAGCAAATCCATTCTGAATGAATCGACTGCCTCAAATAATTATTCCGGTTCATAAACAGAAGAAATGTGAAATGAGAAAATGTGCTCAGGCTTTACAAAAACTGCAACAATAAAGACATCAGCCTAAAGTTTTTTTCTTCTTTAGCATCTCTCTTTTAAAACATTTCAGTTTATGTTGAAAAATAAAGATGTCAAACATCTCCCAGGTTGTCGAAGGTGATTTCTGGAGATCTCAGCAGTCCCTGGTGGTGCTGGCTGTACCACAGATTTGCAGGCGGTGGTTTCTGTTTAGACACCTTGCTGTATATCTCCCTGCTCCCTCCTTCTCCTCCACCCCCACCCCAAATGTTGTTGTTGCTGTTGTTGTTCACGTTACTGCCAGGACCTCCGGGTTTCCCAGGGGGCAGTGGTACTGGCTCCTTGCGGCCGAAAGTACCCTTTCCCGGCTTGGGGGCAGTGACTGGTTTGGGCCACCTTGGAGTTGGAGCTGGAGGTTGTTGCATGCCACGGCTCAGGCCGAGCTGTGGAGGAGAGTGTCTGTGGGACTCTGATGGTTTTCCAAAGGAGGGGGTGCTGTAATTCCCCTCCTGTCCTGTCAGGGCTGCTATCTCTTCCTGTCTCTCCTGGTTGTGAGGCTCTAAACGGGCCTCATCATAAATACTCATCGATGAACTAGCAGGTATGCTTGCACTTCCTTTGGGACAACCTTCTGGTTCATCGTATATGTGCTCCAAAAGACGAGCAAGAGATGATGAAGCCCCCTCGGCTTTGCCTCCAGGGGGTCGCCTGTTAATGTTCACCCCTCTTCCAGCCCCTCTTCCTCCCCCTGCAGCCCCATTCAGACTCAGAGCGCTTGTTTTCTGGTTCAGCTCCTGGCTGATCCGGTCATAGATATGTGAGTACAGGTCTGGTGGCTTCCTGGGGTTGCTGCCTCCATGGTGATGATCCCCTTGGACACTGCCTCCTAAGGCCTCATCTCCGACTGGTCGGAGGCGTGGGGTGGGCACTGGAGGGGTGGATGGGCTGCTGGTTTGGTTCTGACTTTTGATGCTGTCCACTGGGTCAGAGTAGAGACAGTCAGCACTGTGCAGAGGCAGGCGGACTGAGTCCGCCGGCTCAGAATAAAGCCCAGCCAGTTCATCAGGTGAGGAAACACCTTTTGCTGATACATGTCCTCTGGGAGACCGTGGAGGTGTTCCTCCTCCCAAAACCCCCAACATGGCTGGTGGTTCTGGTAAACTTCTGCCTTTAAGTCCCACTGCTGATCCACCTCCTTGCCCTCTTCCTCCACCTCCTCCGTCTCCCCCTTCTCTTTTTCCGAGCACACCATCAGCAGAGCCTGGTTTGCTGCCACCTGAATCTCCATCTGCCTCCCGACTGCTGCAGCTGCTGCTGTCTACACTTCCTGATGTCATGCCACTGGGGTTGCGTATATGCTGTAGCGACACCGGACAGTCTGCGTCAGACATGAAGGGGCAACTTAGGTGGTGATCCTCAGCAAGAGCCTTCTGCGACTGGATAGCCTGGTCCACCAGCATGAAGATCTCGTTGCCTTGCTTGGTCTCAAAGGTGAAGTTACCCGGGC